>NC_048581.1:93299310-93379310 GCF_013265735.2 Oncorhynchus mykiss | reverse complement strand
CAAGTACAGGCTGAGTGACCACCGATTGGCAATAGAAACCGGCAGACATAAAAAGACATGGCTACCCAAAGAGGAGCGTGTATGTGGTCACTGCATGACAGGGGAGGTAGAGACAGAGATGCACTTTCTCCTTTACTGTGATAAATATTCCTCACAAAGAGATTCATTATTCACAGAAATGACTACATATATTCCAAATTTTTACAAATTGAACCCAGAGGAAAAACTAAGAATACTCATGGGCGAAGGAGCAATGGCTCCTCTTGCAGCCAAATATGTATTTTCCTGCCATAGCCTGAGGGACACTGAATAATAACATCTGCATAGTAAACAGTAACTTACTTATTATTACTATTATTGTTATTACTATAATTATTAATGTTTACTGTAGACTGTTACCATTTTATTGTTATTATTTTTGTATTCAATTTTGTATTATTATTTACTACCATTTTATATTATTATTTGCTATCATTTATAATTTTGTTACAATGTATGTTGTATACATTGTTGCTTTGGCAATATTGACACAATGTTTTTCATGCCAATAAAGCAGCTTGAATTTGAATTTGAATTTGAATTTGAGAGAGAGAGAGAGCAGAATGTTTCTTACTCCAAACGGAACCCTATTCCCTATATAGTGCACTACTTTAGACCAGAGCCCTATGGAACCCTATTCCCTATGTAGTGCACTACTTTATACCGGAGGCCTATGGTAGCATATTTCCTATACAGGGCAATACTTTTGACCAGAGTCCATAGGGAAGAGGGTAACATTTGGGAGTTGGTCCGACAGTACTGTACATACCCTTGGAGAAGTTGACTCCTCTCCCACCCTATGGGCCCTGGTCAAAAGTAGTGCACTATATAGGGAATAGGGTTCCGTAGGGCTCTGGTATAAAGTAGTGCACTATATAGGGAATATGGTTCCATAGGGCTCTGGTCTAAAGTAGTGCACTATATAGGGAATAGGGTTCCATAGGGCTCTGGTCTAAAGTAGTGCACTATATAGGGAATAGGGTTCTATAGGGCTCTGATATAAAGTAGTGCACTACATAGGGAATAGGGTATCATTGGGGACTACAGTACATACCCTTGGAGCAGTTGACTCCTCTCCAGCCTTTGTAGCAGACACACCTCCCGTTTCCTGTCACTCCATCCAGACACTTCCCATGAGCACAGCTGCATTCTGACCAATCAAACACAAGTTGTTGTAACATAGTTAGTATAGTTAGTACAGCTGCACTCTGACCAGTCAAACACAAGTTGTTGTAACATAGTTAGTATAGTTAGTACAGCTGCACTCTGACCAATCAAACACAAGTTGTTGTAACATAGTTAGTATAGTTAGTACAGCTGCACTCTGACCAGTCAAACACAAGTTGTTGTAACATAGTTAGTATAGTTAGTACAGCTGCACTCTGACCAGTCAAACACAAGTTGTTGTAACATAGTTAGTATAGTTAGTACAGCTGCACTCTGACCAGTCAAAGTAAAGAACCTAAACACAAATACGATTCCATCCTCTAAAGTCAGGTGAATATATTGTGGTTGTGTGTGTGTTTTGTATTATCTAAAACATTAAATCAGTCAGTCAGAGTCAGACAGTCAGTCAGCCAGCCGGTTAGTCAGCCAGCCAGCGAGTCGGCCAGCCGGCCAGTCGGCCAGCCAGCGAGTCGGCCTGGCCAGTCAGCCAGCCAATTAGTCAGCCAGCCAGCGAATCGGCCAGCCGGCCAGTCGGCCAGCCAGTCAGTCAGCAAGTCAGCAAGTCAGCCAGTCAGCCATTCAGTCAGCCATTCAGTCAGTAGGTCAAGTCAGTCAGTCAGCCATTCAGTCATCCAGTCAGCCAGTCAGCCAGCTAGTCTGTCAGTCAGCCAGCTAGTCAGTCAGCCAGCCAGCGAGTCAGCCAGTCAGCCATTCAGCCAGCCAGTCAGTCAGTCAGCAAGTCAGCCAGTCAGTCAGTCAGTCAGCCAGTCAGCCAGTCAGTCAGTCAGTCAGCCAGTCAGTTAGTCAGCAAGTCAGCCAGTCAGCCAGTCAGTCAGCCATTCAGCCAGTCAGCCATTCAGCCAGTCAGCCAATCAGTCAGTAGGTCAGTCAGCCAGTCAGTCAGCCATTCAGCCAGACAGTCAGCCAGTCAGCCAGTCAGTCAGCCATTCAGCCAGTCAGCTAGGATCAGGCCTGTATACCGTGTATATATAATATACCTGAGTTGCAGTCCTTGCCGTAGCGTCCCGGTTCGCAGGTCTCACAAGCTGTCCCATGGAAACCCTCCTTACAAAGACACTCCCCAGTCCCAAGGTTCCCATCCTTACACCTGCTCATAGAAACACAATGAACAGAATAAACCTCTGACCATGGCAACATGACTGGGAAACTCATGGGCACATTCAAAATGGCCATCAGATAGTCCACCTATTATGGCCAGTCAGTCAGTCAGCCATTCAGCCTCTTGACATGAGCGGGGATAGGCTGTTCTACTCATTCTAGTTCTGTGGACCGTACCTTCCGTTCCCTGAGCACCAGTTGTCCCGCTCCCCAGGGCATTTAAAACAGTAGTGACCAAAGTATCCCGGGCAGCACGAGTGGTCCTGCAACACAGGAGACAGAGCTTGTCAGAGGGGGCGTCCCCAAGTGGCAGCCTATTCCCTATATAGTGCACTACTTCAGACCAGAGCCCTATGGCACCCTATTCCCTATATAGTGCACTACTTTAGACCAGAGCCCTATGGGACTTTATTCATTCATACATGATAAACTGGTTTTATTATCTCTATTGGCTGTGTTGTTTGTTGTGTATATTACGTTTGTGAGTTGTGGAAAACAATTTCCTCTCGAGGGCAATAAAATTAATCAACCAATAATCCTCCTGTATAATATAACCCAGGAGAATTCTCCTGAATTATGTAACCCAGGAGAATCCTCCTGTATAATATAACCGAGGAGAATCCTCCTGAGTTATGTAACCCAGGAGAATCCTCCTGTATAATACAACCCAGGAGAATCCTCCTGTATAATACCACCCAGGAGAATCCTCCTGTATAATATAACCCAGGAGAATCCTCCTGTATAATACAACCGAGGAGAATCCTCCTGTATAATATAACCCAGGAGAATCCTCCTGTATAATACAACCCAGGATAATCTTCCTGTATAATACAACCCAGGATAATCCTCCTGTATAATATAACCCAGGAGAATCCTCCTGTATAATATAACCCAGGAGAATTCTCCTGTATAATATAACCCAGGAGAATCCTCCTGTATAATACAACCCAGGAGAATCCTCCTGTATAATACAACCCAGGAGAATCCTCCTGTCTAATATAACCCAGGAGAACCCTCCTGTCTAATATAACCCAGGAGAATCCTCCTGTATAATACAACCCAGGAGAATCCTCCTGTATAATATAACCCAGGAGAATTCTCCTGTATAATATAACCCAGGAGAATTCTCCTGTATAATATAACCCAGGAGAATCCTCCTGTATAATATAACCCAGGAGAATCCTCCTGTATAATATAACCAAGGAGAATCCTCCTGGATAATATAACCCAGGAGAATCCTCCTGTATAATACAACCCAGGAGAATCCCCCTTTATAATATCTCACCTGTGTCGTCTTCAAACAGTCAATAATGCAGCCAGCCACGGACTTCCTCCTAGATCCCACCCTCTTCCTGAACTTGCAGTTAGACCTCATGTTCTGAGGGTATTCCCTAATGGTCTACAATGCAGGGCAACATCATTTACAGAAACACAAAGTATTTCCACACTAGAGAATATGGGGGAAATGCACATTTGGAATAATGTTTAAGACCGGTGGTTACAATGCATTCATAATTAAACTAGGTCAAATGATTCTAACGATCTTCATAAGGTCTAAATATATAATAGCAGGAGCAGTGAATAGAAATAAATGAATAAGATAAAAAGAGAGACAGAAAATGTTTGGCGTTGATGTTTTTAATGTGTAGAGTCTTACTGGCTTGTAGTTGAAGTAACATCTGGGTTTCTCATCACAGGCTGTGCACCTCCCCTTGGAGAAAGAACAATTAGACAGAAACACACACAGCTACCCAGGCTCACCCACCCGCCCAGGCACACCCACCCACTCACCCAGACACACCCACCCACTCACCAAGACACACCCACCCCCCCAGACACACCCACCCCCCCAGGCACACCCACCCCCCCCAGGCACACCCACCCCCCCAGACACACCCACCCACGCACACCCCCCCTCCCCCCAGGCACACCCACCCCCCCAGACACACCCACCCCCCCCAGGCACACCCACCCCCCCCCAGGCACACCCACCCCCCAGGCACACCCACCCCCCCCCAGGCACACCCACCCCACCCAGGCACACCCACCCCCCCCAGGCACACCCACCCCCCCAGGCACACCCACCCACTCACCCAGACACACCCACCCACTCACCAAGACACACCCACCCCCCCAGGCACACCCACCCACCCAGGCACACCCACCCCCCCCAGGCACACCCACCCCCCCAGACACACCCACCCACGCACACCCACCCCCCCCAGGCACACCCACCCCCCCAGGCACACCCACCCACCCACGCACACCCACCCACCCAGGCACACACGTAAAGAGAGAACATTCCTCTGTAAGATCACTGATACATTTCTATATGAAATAGTTCACCTACATCAGTACAGCTGAGTTACTAGTTCACCACCCCTCCTGTCTCCGTCCATCAGTACAGCTGAGTTACTAGTTCACCACCCCTCCTGTCTCCGTCCATCAGTACAGCTGAGTTACTAGTTCACCACCCCTCCTGTCTCTGTCCATCAGTACAGCTGAGTTACTAGTTCACCACCCCTCCTGTCTCCGTCCATCAGTACAGCTGAGTTACTAGTTCACCACCCCTCCTGTCTCCGTCCATCAGTACAGCTGAGTTACTAGTTCACCACCCCTCCTGTCTCTGTCCATCAGTACAGCTGAGTTACTAGTTCACCACCCCTCCTGTCTCTGTCCATCAGTACAGCTGAGTTACTAGTTCACCACCCCTCCTGTCTCCGTCCATCAGTACAGCTGAGTTACTAGTTCACCACCCCTCCTGTCTCCGTCCATCAGTACAGCTGAGTTACTAGTTCACCACCCCTCCTGTCTCTGTCCATCAGTACAGCTGAGTTACTAGTTCACCACCCCTCCTGTCTCTGTCCATCAGTACAGCTGAGTTACTAGTTCACCACCCCTCCTGTCTCCGTCCATCAGTACAGCTGAGTTACTAGTTCACCACCCCTCCTGTCTCTGTCCATCAGTACAGCTGAGTTACTAGTTCACCACCCCTCCTGTCTCTGTCCATCAGTACAGCTGAGTTACTAGTTCACCACCCCTCCTGTCTCTGTCCATCAGTACAGCTGAGTTACTAGTTCACCACCCCTCCTGTCTCTGTCCATCAGTACAGCTGAGTTACTAGTTCACCACCCCTCCTGTCTCTGTCCATCAGTACAGCTGAGTTACTAGTTCACCACCCCTCCTGTCTCTGTCCATCAGTACAGCTGAGTTACTAGTTCACCACCTCTCCTGTCTCTGTCCATCAGTACAGCTGAGTTACTAGTTCACCACCCCTCCTGTCTCTGTCCATCAGTACAGCTGAGTTACTAGTTCACCACCCCTCCTGTCTCTGTCCATCAGTACAGCTGAGTTACTAGTTCACCACCCCTCCTGTCTCTGTCCATCAGTACAGCTGAGTTACTAGTTCACCACCGCTCCTGTCTCTGTCCATCAGTACAGCTGAGTTACTAGTTCACCACCCCTCCTGTCTCTGTCCATCAGTACAGCTGAGTTACTAGTTCACCACCCCTCCTGTCTCTGTCCATCAGTACAGCTGAGTTACTAGTTCACCACCCCTCCTGTCTCTGTCCATCAGTACAGCTGAGTTACTAGTTCACCACCCCTCCTGTCTCTGTCCATCAGTACAGCTGAGTTACTAGTTCACCACCCCTCCTGTCTCTGTCCATCAGTACAGCTGAGTTACTAGTTCACCACCCCTCCTGTCTCTGTCCATCAGTACAGCTGAGTTACTAGTTCACCACCCCTCCTGTCTCTGTCCATCAGTACAGCTGAGTTACTAGTTCACCACCCCTCCTGTCTCTGTCCATCAGTACAGCTGAGTTACTAGTTCACCACCCCTCCTGTCTCTGTCCATCAGTACAGCTGAGTTACTAGTTCACCACCCCTCCTGTCTCTGTCCATCAGTACAGCTGAGTTACTAGTTCACCACCCCTCCTGTCTCTGTCCATCAGTACAGCTGAGTTACTAGTTCACCACCCCTCCTGTCTCTGTCCATCAGTACAGCTGAGTTACTAGTTCACCACCCCTCCTGTCTCTGTCCATCAGTACAGCTGAGTTACTAGTTCACCACCCCTCCTGTCTCTGTCCATCAGTACAGCTGAGTTACTAGTTCACCACCCCTCCTGTCTCTGTCCATCAGTACAGCTGAGTTACTAGTTCACCACCCCTCCTGTCTCTGTCCATCAGTACAGCTGAGTTACTAGTTCACCACCCCTCCTGTCTCTGTCCATCAGTACAGCTGAGTTACTAGTTCACCACCCCTCCTGTCTCTGTCCATCAGTACAGCTGAGTTACTAGTTCACCACCCCTCCTGTCTCTGTCCATCAGTACAGCTGAGTTACTAGTTCACCACCCCTCCTGTCTCTGTCCATCAGTACAGCTGAGTTACTAGTTCACCACCCCTCCTGTCTCTGTCCATCAGTACAGCTGAGTTACTAGTTCACCACCCCTCCTGTCTCTGTCCATCAGTACAGCTGAGTTACTAGTTCACCACCCCTCCTGTCTCTGTCCATCAGTACAGCTGAGTTACTAGTTCACCACCCCTCCTGTCTCTGTCCATCAGTACAGCTGAGTTACTAGTTCACCACCCCTCCTGTCTCTGTCCATCAGTACAGCTGAGTTACTAGTTCACCACCCCTCCTGTCTCTGTCCATCAGTACAGCTGAGTTACTAGTTCACCACCGCTCCTGTCTCTGTCCATCAGTACAGCTGAGTTACTAGTTCACCACCCCTCCTGTCTCTGTCCATCAGTACAGCTGAGTTACTAGTTCACCACCCCTCCTGTCTCTGTCCATCAGTACAGCTGAGTTACTAGTTCACCACCCCTCCTGTCTCTGTCCATCAGTACAGCTGAGTTACTAGTTCACCACCCCTCCTGTCTCTGTCCATCAGTACAGCTGAGTTACTAGTTCACCACCCCTCCTGTCTCTGTCCATCAGTACAGCTGAGTTACTAGTTCACCACCCCTCCTGTCTCTGTCCATCAGTACAGCTGAGTTACTAGTTCACCACCGCTCCTGTCTCTGTCCATCAGTACAGCTGAGTTACTAGTTCACCACCCCTCCTGTCTCCGTCCATCAGTACAGCTGAGTTACTAGTTCACCACCCCTCCTGTCTCTGTCCATCAGTACAGCTGAGTTACTAGTTCACCACCGCTCCTGTCTCTGTCCATCAGTACAGCTGAGTTACTAGTTCACCACCCCTCCTGTCTCTGTCCATCAGTACAGCTGAGTTACTAGTTCACCACCCCTCCTGTCTCTGTCCATCAGTACAGCTGAGTTACTAGTTCACCACCCCTCCTGTCTCTGTCCATCAGTACAGCTGAGTTACTAGTTCACCACCGCTCCTGTCTCTGTCCATCAGTACAGCTGAGTTACTAGTTCACCACCCCTCCTGTCTCTGTCCATCAGTACAGCTGAGTTACTAGTTCACCACCGCTCCTGTCTCTGTCCATCAGTACAGCTGAGTTACTAGTTCACCACCCCTCCTGTCTCCGTCCATCAGTACAGCTGAGTTACTAGTTCACCACCCCTCCTGTCTCTGTCCATCAGTACAGCTGAGTTACTAGTTCACCACCCCTCCTGTCTCTGTCCATCAGTACAGCTGAGTTACTAGTTCACCACCGCTCCTGTCTCTGTCCATCAGTACAGCTGAGTTACTAGTTCACCACCGCTCCTGTCTCTGTCCATCAGTACAGCTGAGTTACTAGTTCACCACCCCTCCTGTCTCCGTCCATCAGTACAGCTGAGTTACTAGTTCACCACCCCTCCTGGCTCTGTCCATCAGTACAGCTGAGTTACTAGTTCACCACCCCTCCTGTCTCTGTCCATCAGTACAGCTGAGTTACTAGTTCACCACCGCTCCTGTCTCTGTCCATCAGTACAGCTGAGTTACTAGTTCACCACCGCTCCTGTCTCTGTCCATCAGTACAGCTGAGTTACTAGTTCACCACCCCTCCTGTCTCCGTCCATCAGTACAGCTGAGTTACTAGTTCACCACCCCTCCTGTCTCTGTCCATCAGTACAGCTGAGTTACTAGTTCACCACCGCTCCTGTCTCTGTCCATCAGTACAGCTGAGTTACTAGTTCACCACCCCTCCTGTCTCTGTCCATCAGTACAGCTGAGTTACTAGTTCACCACCGCTCCTGTCTCTGTCCATCAGTACAGCTGAGTTACTAGTTCACCACCCCTCCTGTCTCCGTCCATCAGTACAGCTGAGTTACTAGTTCACCACCCCTCCTGTCTCTGTCCATCAGTACAGCTGAGTTACTAGTTCACCACCGCTCCTGTCTCTGTCCATCAGTACAGCTGAGTTACTAGTTCACCACCCCTCCTGTCTCTGTCCATCAGTACAGCTGAGTTACTAGTTCACCACCCCTCCTGTCTCCGTCCATCAGTACAGCTGAGTTACTAGTTCCCCACCCCTCCTGTCTCCGTCCATCAGTACAGCTGAGTTCACCACCCCTCCTGTCTCTGTCCATCAGTACAGCTGATTTACTAGTTCACCACCCCTCCTGTCTCCGTCCATCAGTACAGCTGAGTTACTAGTTCACCACCCCTCCTGTCTCTGTCCATCAGTACAGCTGAGTTACTAGTTCACCACCCCTCCTGTCTCTGTCCATCAGTACAGCTGAGTTCACCACCCCTCCTGTCTCTGTCCATCAGTACTCTGACAAATACACACGCACACACACTTACTCTGACTCGTAGGATCACGTCTTTAATGCATCGGTTCTTATGGACCTGTAAGACTTGGGGAACGGCCAGGATCACCCCGTGTCTCGTCTCACTGTGGCTCCCATCCAGCAGAACATCATTGGCCAAAGTCTGAAACACATATAGATAACAACCCAAATAAGGACTCTGAAACACATATAGATAACAACCCAAATAAGGGCTCTGAAAGACGTTCA
Organism: Oncorhynchus mykiss; assembly: GCF_013265735.2. Lineage (NCBI taxonomy): Eukaryota > Metazoa > Chordata > Actinopteri > Salmoniformes > Salmonidae > Oncorhynchus > Oncorhynchus mykiss. The sequence continues at coordinate 93,370,072 of NC_048581.1, read as the reverse complement.
GATAACAACCCAAATAAGGGCTATGAAACAAGTTCAGATAACAACCCAAATAAGGGCTCTGAAACACATTCAGATAACAACCCAAATAAGGGCTCTGAAACACATTCAGATAACAACCCAAATAAGGGCTCTGAAACACGTATAGATAACAACCCAAAAAAAGGCTCTGAAACAAGTATAGATAACAACCTAAAAAAGGGCTCTGAAACACGTTCAGATAACAACCCAAATAAGGGCTCTGAAACTCATTCAGATAACAACCCAAATAAGGGCTCTGAAACACGTATAGATAACAACCCAAATAAGGGCTCTGAAACACGTTCAGATAACAACCCAAATAAGGGCTCTGAAACACGTTCAGATAACAACCCAAATAAAGGCTCTGAAACACGTATAGATAACAACCCAAATAAAGGCTCTGAAACACGTTCAGATAACAACCCAAATAAGGGCTCTGAAACACGTTCAGATAACAACCCAAATAAGGGCTCTGAAACACGTATAGATAACAACCCAAATAAGGGCTCTGAATCACGTATAGATAACAACCCAAATAAGGGCTCTGAAACACGTATAGATAACAACCCAAATAAGGGCTCTGAATCACGTATAGATAACAACCCAAATAAGGGCTCTGAAACACGTATAGATAACAACCCATATAAGGGCTCTGAATCATGTATAGATAACAACCCAAAGAAGGGCTCTGAATCACGTATAGACAACAACCCAAATAAGGGCTCTGAAACACGTATAGATAGCAACCCAAATAAGGGCTCTGAAACACGTATAGATAACAACCCAAATAAGGGCTCTGAAACACATTCAGATAACAACCCAAATAAGGGATCTGAATCAAGTATAGATAACAACCCAAATAAGGGCTCTGAAACACGTATAGATAACAACCCAAATAAGGGCTCTGAATCACGTATAGATAACAACCCAAATAAGGGCTCTTAAACACGTTCAGATAACAACCCAAATAAGGGCTCTGAACAACGTATAGATAACAAGCCAAATAAGGGCTCTGAAACACGTTCAGATAACAACCCAAATAAGGGCTCTGAAACACGTATAGATAACAACCCAAATAAGGGCTCTGAAACACATATAGATAACAACCCAAATAAGGGCTCTGAAACACGTATAGATAGCAACCCAAATAAGGGCTCTGAAACACGTATAGATAACAACCCAAATAAGGGCTCTGAAACACATTCAGATAACAACCCAAATAAGGGCTCTGAATCACGTATAGATAACAACCCAAATAAGGGCTCTGAAACACGTATAGATAACAACCCAAATAAGGGCTCTGAATCACGTATAAATAACAACCCAAATAAGGGCTCTGAAACACGTTCAGATAACAACCCAAATAAGGGCTCTGAACAACGTATAGATAACAACCCAAATAAGGGCTCTGAAACACGTTCAGATAACAACACAAATAAGGGCTCTGAAACACGTATAGATAACAACCCAAATAAGGGCTCTGAAACACGTATAGATAACAACCCAAATAAGGGCTCTGAAACACGTATAGATAACAACCCAAATAAGGGCTCTGAAACACGTATAGATAACAACCCAAGTAAGGGCTCTGAAACACATTCAGATAACAACCCAAATAAGGGCTCTGAAACAGGTATAGATAACAACCCAAATAAGGGCTCTGAAACGCATATAGATAACAACCCAAATAAGGGCTCTGTAACACGTATAGATAACAACCCAAATAAGGGCTCTGAAACACATATAGATAACAACCCAAATAAGGGCTCTGAAACACGTATAGATAACAACCTAAATAAGGGCTCTGAAACACGTATAGATAAAAACCCAAATAAGGGTTCTGAAACACGTATAGATAACAACCCAAATAAGGGCTCTGAAACACATTCAGATAACAACCCAAATAAGGGCTCTGAAACACGTATAGATAACAACCCAAATAAGGGTTCTGAAACACGTTCAGATAACAACCCAAATAAGGGCTCTGAAACACGTATAGATAACAACCCAAATAAGGGCTCTGAAACACATATAGATAACAACCCAAATAAGGACTCTGAAACACATATAGATAACAACCCAAATAAGGGCTCTGAAACACGTATAGATAACAACCCAAATAAGAGCTCTGAAACACGTATAGATAACAACCCAAATAAGGGCTCTGAAACACATATAGATAACAACCCAAATAAGGGATCTGAGACACATTCAGATAACAACCCAAATAAGGTCTCTGAAACACGTATAGATAACAACCCAAATAAGGGCTCTGAAACACATATAGATAACAACCCAAATAAGGGATCTGAGACACATTCAGATAACAACCCAAATAAGGGCTCTGAAACACGTATAGATAACAACCCAAATAAGGGCTGCAAAAATCCCTGGAACTTTCCCAAAATTCTAAACTGTTCCAGAAAAATTACAGATCTACCCGCTGATTCCCGCCTGATTACGGGAATCCTCCAAACAGGATTTCGGACAACCTGGAGCTCTGGTCAAAGTAGTTCCCCATAACCTTTAGTGGAAGGAGTCCCGGGGGAGAACAACTGCCCCTTTTCAATGAATCAATATTGCGTCAAATTGATCTCTAATGTCGAACATTTGCGAGATGGTGCTGTCGTGTAAAATTAAACATAATCGAGCAAGCAAACACTGAGTCGAGAGCGCAGAGGATGGGTCCCACAAACACACAGGCCAGTTGAGAGAGCTGACCGTAGTCGAGCGTGCAGAGGAGGGGTGCAAATTAAAGTTGATTTGCAAGTGTGACCAAATGACCTGAACACCATAGCCGCACGCAAAATATTAATTGGAGAGCAGAGATTATTTTATTTTGCAGAGATACTACATGTCAAGGCTCAGAAGTTACTGCGCTTTCACAAATACACAGCATGACCAAAATGGATTTCTCATTTCACACCAAAAAATCTTGCTCTCACAAACTGCAATTTTTTACTATTATTTTATTACAGGTGAAAATTCTAGCCAATGAACATTGTTTGTAACATTTTACTGAAACGCAATTCGTCAGGTTTCTGGAGCTGACGATGGCCGACAATAAAAATGTAAGCTCTGCAGTAAGCTCTTTTCAGTGGAGAACCTAACCAACCAACTCATTTCAATATTGAAATTGAAGTAGGTAGTTATTTGGTCTTCTGTTATTAAAGCAGGCTATTGACTAGGCAAGCTAGGTTAACGTCAGCGAGCAGTAAGCTAGGAAGCTAGCTAGTTAGCTAGCTAACATGTAACCACATTTAAAAATGACCAGTAATATCTTTGGTTTATCCAAGAGCATTGTAGCTAGTTAGCTAAATAAGTGAATGAGGAGTTAGTAGAGAAGTAGGACGTGTGGGGTGGCAGGTAGCCTAGCGGTTAGAGCATTGGGCCAGCCTAGCGGTTAGAGCATTTGGCCAGCCTAGCGGTTAGAGCATTGGGCCAGCCTAGCGGTTAGAGCATTGGGCCAGCCTAGCGGTTAGAGCATTGGGCCAGCCTAGCGGTTAGAGCATTGGGCCAGCCTAGCGGTTAGAGCATTGGAACAGCCTAGCGGTTAGAGCATTGGGCCAGCCTATCTGTTAGAGCATTGGGCCAGCCTAGCGGTTAGAGCGTTGGGCCAGCCTAGAAGTTATAGCGTTGGGCCAGCCTGGTGGTTAGAGCATTGGGCCAGCCTAGCGGTTAGAGCGTTGGGCCAGCCTGGTGGTTAGAGCATTGGGCCAGCCTGGCGGTTAGAGCATTGGGCCAGCCTAGCGGTAGAGCATTGGGCCAGCCTCGTGGTTAGAGTATTCGGACAACCTAGCGGTTAGAGCATTGGGCCAGCCTAGCGGTTAGATCATTGGGCCAGCCTAGTGGTTAGAGCATTGTGCCAGCCTAGAGGTTAGAGCATTAGGCCAGCCTCGCGTTTAGAGCATTCGGCCAACCTAGCGGTTAGTAACCAAAAGGTCGCTGGTTCAAATACCCGAGCCGGCCTTGAGTAAGGCACTTCATCCTAATTTGCTCCTGTGGTGCGGTACTATTATGGCTGATCCTGTAAAAAAAACACACATTACACTGAACGTATCATTTTTAATTGGAAGACGAGAAGGGTGTGATTGCATCCCGAAATTCGGGGATGTTCCTGCATGTGAGCGTTCCTGCATCTGCACGAACCCCTACACTGTATATAGTTCTAGCATTGGTCCATTTTTAAGTTAGTACTCCGGTACATCCGCTGGATGGCGGTGGCGACAGTGTCCTTCACAGTGTTCTTCACAGTGTCCTTCACAGTGTACTTCACACTGTCCTTCACACTGTCCTTCACAGTGTACTTCACACTGTCCTTCACACTGTCCTTCACAGTGTCCTTCAAACTGTTCTTCACAGTGTCCTTCAAACTGTTCTTCACAGTGTCCTTCAAACTGTTCTTCACAGTGTCCTTCACAGTGTTCTTCACAGTGTACTTCACACTGTCCTTCACACTGTCCTTCACAGTGTCCTTCAAACTGTCCTTCAGTGTCCTTCACACTGTTCTTCGCCCACTTGGATGAATGTAAAAACCTAGCAAGCTCCTGATTGATTGACCATACCATGACTTACCGTTCCCATAAATCCTATATCTGTTTTGACTTCATCCTGACTAACCGTTCCCATAAATCCTATATCTGTTTTGACTTCATCATGACTAACCGTTCCCATAAATCCTATATCTGTTTTGACTTCATCATGACTAACCGTTCCCATAAATCTTATATCTGTTTTGACTTCATCATGACTAACCGTTCCCATAAATCCTATATCTGTTTTGACTTCATCATGACTAACCGTTCCCATAAATCCTATATCTGTTTTGACTTCATCATGACTAACCGTTCCCATAAATCCTATATCTGTTTTGACTTCATCATGACTAACCGTTCCCATAAATCCTATATCTTTTTTGACTTCATCATGACTAACCGTTCCCATAAATCTTATATCTGTTTTGACTTCATCATGACTAACCGTTCCCATAAATCCTATATCTGTTTTGACTTCATCATGACTAACCGTTCCCATAAATCCTATATCTGTTTTGACTTCATCATGACTAACCGTTCCCATAAATCCTATATCTGTTTTGACTTCATCCTGACTAACCGTTCCCATAAATCCTATATCTGTTTTGACTTCATCATGACTAACCGTTCCCATAAATCCTATATCTGTTTTGACTTCATCATGACTAACCGTTCCCATAAATCCTATATCTGTTTTGACTTCATCATGACTAACCGTTCCCATAAATCCTATATCTGTTTTGACTTCATCATGACTAACCGTTCCCATAAATCCTATATCTGTTTTGACTTCATCATGACTAACCGTTCCCATAAATCCTATATCTGTTTTGACTTCATCATGACTAACCGTTCCCATAAATCCTATATCTTTTTTGACTTCATCATGACTAACCGTTCCCATAAATCCTATATCTGTTTTGACTTCATCATGACTAACCGTTCCCATAAATCCTATATCTGTTTTGACTTCATCATGACTAACCGTTCCCATAAATCCTATATCTGTTTTGACTTCATCATGACTAACCGTTCCCATAAATCCTATATCTGTTTTGACTTCATCATGACTAACTGTTCCCATAAATCCTATATCTTTTTTGACATCATCATGACTAACCGTTCCCATAAATCTTATATCTTTTTTGACTTCATCATGACTAACCGTTCCCATAACTCCTATATCTTTTTTGACTTCATCATGACTAACCGTTCCCATAAATCCTATATCTGTTTTGACTTCATCCTGACTAACCGTTCCCATAAATCCTATATCTTTTTTGACATCATCATGACTAACCGTTCCCATAAATCTTATATCTTTTTTGACTTCATCATGACTAACCGTTCCCATAACTCCTATATCTTTTTTGACTTCATCATGACTAACCGTTCCCATAAATCCTATATCTGTTTTGACTTCATCCTGACTAACCGTTCCCATAAATCCTATATCTTTTTTGAATTCATCATGACTAACCGTTCCCATAAATCCTATATCTGTTTTGACTTCATCCTGACTAACCGTTCCCATAAATCCTATATCTTTTTTGACTTCATCATGACTAACCGTTCCCATAAATCCTATATCTTTTTTGACTTCATCATGACTAATCGTTCCCATAAATCCTATATCTGTTTTGACGTCATCATGACTAACCGTTCCCATAAATCCTATATCTGTTTTGACTTCATCATGACTAACCGTTCCCATAAATCCTATATCTTTTTTGACTTCATCATGACTAATCGTTCCCATTAATCCTATATCTGTTTTGACGTCATCATGACTAACCGTTCCCATAAATCCTATATCTGTTTTGACTTCATCATGACTAACCGTTCCCATAAATCCTATATCTGTTTTGACTTCATCATGACTAACCGTTCCCATAAATCCTATATCTGTTTTGACTTCATCATGACTAACCATTTTCATTAATCCTATATCTGTTTTGACTTCATCATGACTAACCGTTCCCATAAATCCTATATCTGTTTTGACTTCATCATGACTAACCGTTCCCATAAATCCTATATCTTTTTTGACTTCATCATGACTAACCGTTCCCATAAATCTTATATCTGTTTTGACTTCATCATGACTAACCGTTCCCATAAATCCTATATCTTTTTTGACTTCATCATGACTAACCGTTCCCATAAATCCTAGATCTGTTTTGACTTCATCCTGACTAACCGTTCCCATAAATCCTATATCTTTTTTGACTTCATCATGACTAACCGTTCCCATAAATCCTATATCTGTTTTGACTTCATCATGACTAACCGTTCCCATAAATCCTACATCTGTTTTGACTTCATCATGACTAACCGTTCCCATAAATCCTATATCTTTTTTGACTTCATAATGACTAACCATTCCCATAAATCCTATATCTGTTTTGACTTCATCATGACTAACCGTTCCCATAAATCCTATATCTGTTTTGACTTTCTCCTGACTAAACCTTCCCATAAGTACGATATTTGGCTAGTGTTTTTTTCTTCTACTAGCTGCACACAAGACCCTGTTTTTACCTCTCAGGCTGATAAACATGCCCCTTTCAATTTACTCAGAGTCAAAAACTGATCTAATCCATGGTCCTCTCCTGTACTCTCAGACCTCCTCTTGATAAGAAATCAAGCCTGGGCCAAGGCTAGACCAACTGTCTCGTTAGCTGATTGGAAGCTATTCTGAAATAAGTGCACTGCGTCGGTTAAACAGACAAAATCAAACTACTTCCTTAGAGCTATGACAGACTCTGTTAAACAGGCCAAATCAAACTACTTCCTTAGAGCTATGACAGACTCTGTTTACAGGTCAAATCAAACTCACCATTGGGCCCTGAGGTCTATTACTTGTGATGGTTCTAGAACTCACCATTGGGCCCTGAGGTTTATTACTGTTGATGGTTCTAGAACTCACCATTGGGCCCTTATGTTTATTACTGGTGATGGTTCTAGAACTCACCATTGGGCCCTTAGGTTTATTACTGGTGATGGTTCTAGAACTCACCATTGGGCCCTAAGGTTTATTACTGGTGATGGTTCTAGAACTCACCATTGGGCCCTGAGGTTTATTACTGGTGATGGTTACAGAACTCACCATTGGGCCCTGAGGTCTATTACTGGTGATGGTTACAGAACTCACCATTGGGCCCTTAGGTTGATTACTGGTGATGGTTCTAGAACTCACCATTTGGCCCTGATGTTTATTACTGGTGATGGTTCTAGAACTCACCATTGTGCCCTTAGGTTTATTACTGGTGATGGTTACAGAACTCACCATTGGGCCCTTAGGTTGATTACTGGTGATGGTTCTAGAACTCACCATTGGGCCCTGAGGTCTATTACTGGTGATGGTTACAGAACTCACCATTGGGCCCTGAGGTTTATTACTGGTGATGGTTCTAGAACTCACCATTGGGCCCTGAGGTTTATTACTGGTGATGGTTCTAGAACTCACCATTGGGCCCTGAAGTTTATTACTGGTGATGGTTCTAGAACTCACCATTGTGCCCTTAGGTTTATTACTGGTGATGGTTACAGAACTCACCATTGTGTTTTGTATCAAAAAGTGGGTTGGGACTTTTTATATGTGTTAATCTACAAAGCACTCATGCTGCAATCACACACTATTGTGGTAGACCAGCATGACTGGGAGTGAGTGGTGAAGGAGAATATGTTGAAAATAGCATAAAAAAAGAGAAACCCTGGAATGAGCAGGTGTGTCCAAACTTTTGACTGGTACTGTATCTGTATCACAACATTGTAGGATAATTGTGAAGACATCAAAACTATGAAATAACACTCATGGAATCATGTAGTAACCAAAAAAAGTGTTAAACACTTTATTTGAGATTCTTCTAAGTAGCAACCATTTGCCTTGATGACAGCTTTGCACACTCTTGGAATTCTCTCAACCAGCTTCATGAGGTAGTCACCTGGAATGCATTTCAATTAACAGGTGTGCCTTGTCAAAAGTTGATTTGTGGAATTTCTTTCCCTATCGCGTTTGAGCCTATCAATTGTGTTGGGAGGTAGGGGTGGTATACAGAAGATAGCCCTATTTGGTAAAATACCAAGTCCATATTATGACAAGAACAGCTCAAATAAGCAAAGAGAAACAACAGTCCATTATTACCTTAAAAGACATGAAGGTCAGTCAACTCGAGAAATGTATTCAAGTGTATTTGGGAAAACCATCAAGAGCAATGTTAAAACTGTCTCTCATGAGGACCGCCACAGGAATGGGACCCACCAGAGTTAACTCTGCTGCAGAGGATAAGTTAATTTGAGTTACCAGCCTCAGAAATCGGCAATTAACTGCACCTCAGAAATTGCAGCCCAAATAAATGCTTCACAGAGTTCAAGTAACAGACACATCTCAACATCAACTGTTCAGAGGAGACTGTGTGAATCAGGCCTTCAAAGTCAATTTGCTGCAAAGAAACCACTACTAAAGGACACCAATAAGAATAGACTTGCTTGGGCCAAGAAACACGAGCAATGGACATTAGACCGGTGGAAATCTGTCCTTTGGTCTGATGAGTCCAAATTGCATATTTTTGGTTCCAACCGCTGTGTCTTTGTGAGACGCAGAGTAGGTGAACGGATGATCTCCGCATGTGTGGTTCCCACCATGAAGCATGGAGGAGGAGGTGTGATGGTGTGGGGGTGCTTTGCTGTCTGTGATTTATTTAGAATTCAAGGCACACTTAACCAGCATGGCTGCCACAGCATTCTGCAGCGATAGGCCATCCCATCTGGTTTGTGCTTAGTGAGACTATCATTTTTTTTTAAACATGACAATGACCCAAACACACCTCCAGACTGTAAGAGCCATTTGACCAAGAAGGAGAGTGATGGAGTGCTGCATCAGAGAATAGATCACTTGACCTTAACCCAATTGAGGTGGTTTGGGATGAGTTGGACTGCAGAGAAAAAGCAGCAAACAAGTGCTCAGCATATGTGGGAACTCCTTTAAGAATGTTGGAAAAGCATTCCAGGTGACTACCCCATGAAGCTGGTTGAGAGAATGCCAAAAGTGTGCAAAGCTGTCATGAAGGCAAAGGCTGGCTCCTTAAAAAAAATATAAAAAAATATAAAATATATTTAGATTATTCAACACTTTTTTTGGTTACTACACGATTACATATGTGTAATTTCATAGTATTGATGTCTTCACTAGTGCAAACCCACAGTTTCATCAGCTGTCCAGGTGGCTGGTCGCGGATGTGGAGATCCTGGGCTGGCGTCGTTTCATCTGCTGTTGCCAAATTCTCTAAAATGGCAGTTTATGGTAGAGAAATGAACATTCATGACCACAACACCACTGACCACAGCTACTGACTACTGCTAAACACAACTACTAACCACAATTACTGACAACAACTACATAACTACTAAACACAACCACACAACTTCTGACTGCACAACTACTGACACACATCTAACTACTGACCATAACCACACAACTACTGACCACAACCACACAACTACTGACAACACATCTAACTACTGACCATAACCACACAACTACTGACCATAACCACACAACTACTGACAACACATCTAACTACTGACCATAACCACACAACTACTGACCACAACCACACAACTACTGACAACACATCTAACTACTGACCACAACCACACAACTACTGACAACACATCTAACTACTGACCACAACCACACAACTACTGACAACACATCTAACTACTGACCATAACCACACAACTTCTGACCACACAACTACTGACAACACATCTAACTACTGACCACAACCACACAACTACTAACAACACATCTAACTACTGACCACAACCACACAACTACTGACAACACATCTAACTTCTGACCACAACCACACAACTACTGACAACACATCTAACTACTGACCATAACCACACAACAACTGACAACACATCTACTGACCACTACCACACAACTACTGACCACAACCACACAACTTCTGACCACAACCACACAACTACTGACAACACATCTAACTACTGACCATAACCACACAACTACTGACAACACATCTAACTACTGACCATGACCACACAACTACTGACAACACATCTAACTACTGACCACAACCACACAACTACTGACAACACATCTAACTACTGACCACAACCACACAACTTCTGACCACAACCACACAACTACTGACAACACATCTAACTACTGACCATAACCACACAACTACTGACAACACATCTAACTACTGACCACAACCACACAACTACTGACAACACATCTAACTACTGACCACAACCACACAACTACTGACAACACATCTAACTACTGACCACAACCACACAACTACTGACAACACATCTAACTACTGACCATAACCACACAACTACTGACCACAACTACTGACCACAACCACACAACTACTGACCACAACTACTGACCACAACCACACAACTACTGACCACAACTACTGACCACAACCACACAACTACTGACCACAACTACTGACCACAACCACACAACTTCTGAAGACAAACACAACCACACTACTTCTGACCACACAACTACTGACCGAAACTACTGAACCACAACTACTGACATCATAAAAACTACTATTTCATATGTTCAAAATGTGACTAATTTCAGGAAACTTACGCTACTTCACAGGAGCGCCATTTGAACGTGAACTTTTTTTAAGCAAAATGCATTTTTTGGGCAGAAATGCCTTTTGGAACATGTGAACTTTCATGTGCCTAACCTTTTAGGGATAGGGGACAGCATTTTCACTTTGGATGAATTGTGTGGCCATAGTGAACTGACTCCTACTCTGTCTCAGATGCTAATATATGCATATTATTACTACTATTGGATAGAAAACACTCTGAAGTTTCTAAAACTGTTTGAATTATGTCTGTGAGTATAACAGAACTCATAGGGGAGGCAAACTTCCAAACAGGAAGTGGAAATTCTGGGGCTGGTTGATTTTCAACTCATCGCCTATTCACATCCCAGTAAGATATGGATCTGTTCGCACTTCCTACGCCTTCCACTAGATGTCAACAGTCAGCAGAACGTGGAATGAAGCCTCTAGTGTGATATGGGACCGGATGGGAGGGGAATGGTATGTGGTCTGGCAGAATGCCAGTTCCTGGTTGCGCACATTAGTCTTGTTATCGCCTTGCGTTCCATTACTCTGTACACAAAAATGAATGCTCCGGTTGGAACGTTATTGGATATATATGATAACAACATCCTGAAGATTGATTCTCTACTTAGTTTGACCAGTTTATTCAACCTGGAATATAACTTTTTGAAGTTTTCGTCCGAGTTCGCCTGGACCAGCGCCAGCTTTTGGACATGTGAGCTAAACGTGCTAGCAAAAGTAGCTAATTTGACACTAGTAATGGACATTATCGAACAAAACAACGATTTATTGCGGAACTAGGATTCCTTGCATTGCATTCTGATTAAAGATCAACAAAGGTAAGGGAATATTTATGATGTAATTTCGTATTTCTGTTGATTCCAACATGGCGGAGAAATGTTGTGTACCTCTGAGCGCCCTCTCAGATTATTGCATGGTATGCTTTTTTCGTAAAGTAAAAAAAAAAAATCTGACACAGCGGTTGCATTAAGAGCCAGTGTATCTTTAATTATATGTAAAACATGTATCTTTCGTCAAAGTTTATGATGAGTATTTCTGTTATATGACGTGGCTCTCTGTAATTACTCCTGATATTTTGGAGGCATTTCTGAACAATGTCCTATGAGTGTCATCTGATGAAGATTATCAAAGGTTAGTGATTCATTTTATCTCTAATTCTGCTTTTGTGACTTTATCTTTGGCTGGGAAAAATGGCTGTGTGTTTTATTGGATTTGGTGGTGATCTAACATAAATATATGTTGTGTTTTCGCTGTAAAACATTTAAGAAATCGGACACGGTGGGTAGATCAACAAGATGTTTATCTTTCATTTGGTGTATTGGACTTGTTAATGTGTGAAAGTTAAATATTTCTAAAAAATATTTTGGAATTTCCCGCGCTGCCTTTTCAGCGAATGTTGGGGGGTGAGGTTCCGTTAGCGGAACGTGTGTCCGAGACAGGTTGTTAAATAGCAAACTTGTATGCCATCTGTAAATACGAATACAATTGTTAAATTACAAGTCTAGTTGGTTAAGCCATGGAAACAGACAGCTCTATCTCTAGAAATGCCTTTGGTCTTCACAGAGTTAGATAAATCAGCTTTTAGTATTTTTGCACCTTACTTGTGGAATAATCTCCAAAACGGTCCAAAATGTGATGTTTTCGTGCCTCTAGGGTAATTCAGATGGTTGATTGACGACCGTTTTACTGAAGGACGCATTTGTTTTCTTATCTTGTAATTGTGTATCTCTGCTTTTAATATTGTATTGCTTTGTATATTTTTGTAATTACAGGGCTCATCTGCAAAAGAGACCTTGGTCTCAGCATGATTCCCTGTCAAAATAAAGATTCAATAAAAACATTAAACAATAAGATTTAATTGGGACACAGAGGGAGTGTTTCTCAAAATGCAACCAATCAATCAAATCAATGAACTAATAAATCAATCGAACAAACAAACAAACAACTGCCAAATAGTGAATAGCGTACCTCATTGTTCTTGCCCAGGTGGAACATGATCTGGTAGGCCCTCCCAAGTAATGTGTCCTTCACCATCCCATCCCTCAGATGATCCGGGAACAGCTGTTCATTAAGGATGATGTGGTATTTAAATACTTCTTCACCCTGTTGACAAGTAACAATATAGTTATTATGGTATGAGGGCCCGATTCCGATTTAGGAAATTACACACTTTCCTAAGCACTTCTCAGTAGTTGGTATTCAGACTTACTTTATGAAGGTGTGTAATGGTCGTGATTCCCTTGCGCGCTCTGAATAAATGTCATTCAACCACTGAAAACCCTCCCACTTACTGGCCAACAGATTTTCATGTGGAGTTTTCATTCAATAGGGTTTTCAGTATATTTATCTTAAGCCATCCCTTTATGCACCCTTTATCTTTTAGTTAGAATTTTGTTGAAAGCCTCACTAGAATATATCTAGAGAATATTAAGGATAATTTAAAGAAAGCCATCTAAATATATTAATTTGAAGGTGCAGTGAGATACCCGATGGTTGGGTGATAGTTCTCGGGCAATCATCTTGAAAAAACATATACCTACCAGCTATGTAGAGTTAGTCTGGCTCAGGTAATCACTACCTACCAGGTATGTAGAGGTGGTCTGGCTCAGATAATCTCTACCTACCAGTTGTGTAGAGTTGGTCTGGCTCAGGTAATCTCTACCTACCAGTTGTGTAGAGTTGGTCTGGCTCAGGTCATCTCTACCTATCAGCTATGTAGAGTTGGTCTGGCTCAGGTAATCTCTACCTACCAGGTATGTAGAGTTAGTTTGCCTCAGGTAATTTCTACCTACCAGTTGTGAAGAGTTGGTCTGGCTCAGTTAGTTTGGCTCAGGTAATTTCTACCTACCAGTTGTGTAGAGTTGGTCTGGCTCAGGTAATCTCTACCTACCAGGTATGTAGAGTTGGTCTGGTTTAGCTAATCTCTACCTACCAGTTGTGTAGAGTTGGTCTGGCTCAGGTAATCTCTACCTACCAGGTATGTAGAGTTGGTCTGTCTCAGGTAATCTCTACCTACCAGGTATGTAGAGTTGGTCTGTCTCAGGTAATCTCTACCTACCAGTTGTGTAGAGTTGGTCTGGCTCAGGTAATCTCTACCTACCAGTTGTGTAGAGTTGGTCTGGCTCAGGTAATCTCTACCTACCAGGTATGTAGAGTTAGTCTGGCTCAGGTAATCTCTACCTACCAGTTGTGAAGAGTTGGTCTGGCTCAGGTAATCTCTACCTACCAAGTATGTAGAGTTGGTCTGTCTCAGGTAATCTCTACCTACCAGTTGTGTAGAGTTGGTCTGGCTCAGGTAATCTCTACCTACCAGGTAAGTAGAGTTAGTCTGGCTCAGGTAATCTCTACCTACCAGTTGTGAAGAGTTGGTCTGGCTCAGGTAATCTCTACCTACCAGGTATGTAGAGTTGGTCTGGCTCAGGTAATCTCTACCTACCAGTTGTGTAGAGTTGGTCTGGCTCAGGTAATCTCTACCTACCAGTTGTGTAGAGTTGGTCTGGCTCAGGTAATCTCTACCTACCAGTTGTGTAGAGTTGGTCTGGCTCAGGTAATCTCTACCTACCAGTTGTGTAGAGTTGGTCTGGCTCAGGTAATCTCTACCTACCAGGTATGTAGAGTTGGTCTGGCTCAGGTAATCTCTACCTACCAGTTGTGTAGAGTTGGTCTGGCTCAGGTAATCTCTACCTACCAGGTATGTAGAGTTGGTCTGGCTCAGGTAATCTCTACCTACCAGTTGTGAAGAGTTGTTCTGGCTCAGGTAATCTCTACCTACCAGTTGTGTAGAGTTGGTCTGGCTCAGGTAATCTCTACCTACCAGTTGTGTAGAGTTGGTCTGGCTCAGGTAATCTCTACCTACCAGTTGTGTAGAGTTGGTCTGGCTCAGGTAATCTCTACCTACCAGTTGTGAAGAGTTGGTCTGGCTCAGGTAATCTCTACCTACCAGTTGTGTAGAGTTGGTCTGGCTCAGGTAATCTCTACCTACCAGGTATGTAGAGTTAGTCTGGCTCAAGTAATCTCTACCTACCAGTTGTGAAGAGTTGGTCTGGCTCAGGTAATCTCTACCTACCAGTTGTGTAGAGTTGGTCTGGCTCAGGTAATCTCTACCTACCAGGTATGTAGAGTTAGTCTGGCTCAGGTAATCTCTACCTACCAGTTGTGTAGAGTTGGTCTGGCTCAGGTAATCTCTACCTACCAGTTGTGTAGAGTTGGTCTGGCTCAGGTAATCTCTACCTACCAGTTGTGTAGAGTTGGTCTGGCTCAGGTAATCTCTACCTACCAGTTGTGTAGAGTTGGTCTGACTCAGGTAATCTCTACCTACCAGTTGTGTAGAGTTGGTCTGGCTCAGGTAATCTCTACCTACCAGTTGTGTAGAGTTGGTCTGGCTCAGGTAATCTCTACCTACCAGTTGTGTAGAGTTGGTCTGGCTCAGGTAATCTCTACCTACCAGTTGTGTAGAGTTGGTCTGGCTCAGGTAATCTCGGACGGCGGCGTCGTGTGGAAGTAGGAGCGTATAATCATAGACGCCAATCTCCTGTGTCAGGTTGTAGAGCTGGAGGGAGATTACGGGAAAAACAGGAAACAAAGTCAATAATATCTCTGATCGAGCTGATACCAGACACGTAACAGACACGTACTTGTATTTCAAATATTTTCAAACACTGGAACACTATTCCATTGGTTCCATTGTAAAGCTAAATCAAACGCACGTCACACACATGGAAGGACTGGGGGGGGGGGGGGGGTTTGGACTTAATGTGAAGGAAACATGTAAATATTGTTACCTTGGTAATAGCATGTGACAGCAGAGCACAGGCGTCCTGTCCAGGGGGTGTACTTGTACATCAAGCTGCCTCACGTTACAACGTACCAACCTACCAAAAATAACGTACCAGTGCTGCCTGTGTAAAGAGACTGAAGGTAGGGGTGGTGTTGAGGAACTGCATCAGGCCTGGGGGTTCTGGTGGGATGTCTGACAAGGGGGGGAACATAACCTGAAAACACAAAACCATCAACACAGGATTCATTTAACATCTAACAACCCTTGCTTGTGTAAAATATTTTGGAATATTAAATTAAAGCAAGTTCATTTATATCCACAGACTAAAGCTGAAGACCTGTTACACGTTACCCACAGACTAAAGCTGTGACCTGTTACACGTTACCCACAGACTAAAGCTGTGACCTGTTACACGTTACCCACAGACGTTACCGTATTAATGATGTGGATGTATCCGTTGATAGAAGGGATGTTGGGGGTGAGGATGGTTGCATTCTCTATCCTAACTTCCTGAAACACAAAGAAGAATCAGGATGTTGGGGGTGAGGATGGTTGCATTCTCTATCCTAACTTCCTGAAACACAAAGAAGAATCAGGATGTTGGGGGTGAAGATGGTTGCATTCTCTATCCTAACTTCCTGAAACACAAAGAACACAGTCACAGTCAGATCATCTTGAGACATGGCTGTAGACCCCACGGCAACAAGAGCAACGATAACAACATCTTCAACTTACCCCATCAACAGTTTTGACCTCCCATGTAGTAGGCAAGTGTAGAGTGGGTAACCGCTGGTGGACCTGCTTGTCCAGGTCCTCTATGGAGAATATCCCCTGGAGGAAGTGGGCTCTGGGGAGGAAGAGGAGTGTGTCTAAGGCCAGGATTCAATCTAATCCCGTGTTATAGCCTTTTTACAATCCCTTGAAAAATGTATTTTTTATTTCAACGAGACCAAATAAATGAATAAAATATGCAATAAAAAATATACAAATAAAGGCAGTTTGGATTGAGCCGACATATGTGGTGTTTTATCGTGAACCTGACTTCCACCTATGCTCGAACGTCGCCTTTAAAAGCATAATTGTCTACAACCCGTGATTGGTTTGGATCCCGGCCATATGCTCCGGGGTGACGTTTCCCTCAGGTACAGAGCTAGGATCATCTTCCCGTGACCCAGTCCTAACCTAAACCAAGACTCCGTGTCAGAGCACTCGTTTCCAAACTGTGGGGCGAGCCCCCCTCCAGGGGTCGACAGGGGGGCTTGAAACTTACGCTTGAAAGTTGTAATGGTAGAATGAACAAAGTGCAATTTAGAACTTGGGTATTACATCAGTTCCTCTCGTGATGTCAGTCATTACAGACCGTAGAGAGAGTTTCATAACTTGTCAGAAATGTCCAGATCAACTAGCCCACGTCAACTAACGTTTTTTAGCCATTCGATTTTATAGCAATGTTCGAGTCACTCAAATGTCACATTAGACATGACAAAATGTGTTGAATTGCAGGAAATAAGCTTTAAACCTGCAACATTTTCTCTCAACAATGCTTGTGCCTATAGAAATAGACTTGGGGCGAAGGATGTTCCCCCATGCTGGAAGGGGGGCCTGATAGAAAAGGTTTGGGAATCCCTGTCTTAGAGCAGTTAAACCTCTCACTTCACCTGGTACATTCACTTCAGATTGACATTGTTAGTACGTTACTTTAGAACAGTGATATTCAAAGTCGGGGTCGCGACAACTGCTGTGAGGTCGACAAAATAAAAATAAAAATGAAATAACAAAAATTAAGAGTACAGATTAATGTATGGGACAATATACAAACGTTCTTGAAAAAGATAATTAGAAAAATACCATTGTAAAGAGTAAATGTATTTATTGGTTTCTTTTCATGTTGAAAAGAGATGCAACTGTAATCAACTGAATGTTATTAGTTGATGTGAAAATATAATTGTGCAGACTGTAAGGTATGGTCTGGTAAGGAATGGTATGGTATGGTAAGGTAAGGTATGGTATGGTCTGGTAAGGTAAGGAATGGTATGGTCTGGTAAAGTAAGGAATGGTAAGGTAAGGTCTGGTAAGGTAAGGAATGGTATGGTCTGGTAAGGTAAGGTCTGGTAAGGTAGGTAATGGTATGGTCTGGTAAGGTATGGTCTGGTAAGGTAAGGAATGGTATGGTATGGTAAGGTAAGGAATGGTAAGGTAAGGTAAGGTAAGGTAAGGAATGGTAAGGTAAGGTATGGTAAGGTAAGGTAAGGAATGGTAAGGTAAGGTATGGTCTGGTAAGGTAAGGAATGGTCTGGTAAGGTATGGTATAGTATGGTATGGTAAGGTAAGGAATTGTAAGGTAAGGTAAGGAATGGTATGGTATGGTATGGTAAGGTAAGGTAAGGAATGGTAAGTATTGTATGGTATGGTAAGGTAAGGTAAGGAATGGTAAGGTATGGTAAGGTAAGGTAAGGTAAGGAATGGTAAGGTAAGGTATGGTAAGGTAAGGTATGGTAAGGTAAGGTATGGTCTGGTAAGTTAATGGTATGTTATGGCATGGCAAGGTATGGTCTGGTAAGGTATGGTATGGTAAGGTAAGGTAAGGAATGGTAAGTATTGTATGGTATGGTAAGGTAAGGTAAGGAATGGTAAGGTAAGGTAAGGTAAGGAATGGTATGGTATGGTATGGTAAGGTAAGGTAAGGAATGGTAAGGTATGGTAAGGAATGGTAAGGTAAGGTACAGTAAGGTAAGGTATGGTATAGTATGGTATGGTATGGTAAGCTATGGTAAGGTAAGGAATGGTAAGGAATGGTAAGGTATGGTCTGGTCTGGTAAGGAATGGTCTGGTCTGGTAAGGTAAGGAATGGTAAGGTCTGGTAAGGTCTGGTAAGGTAAGGAATGGTAAGGTCTGGTAAGGTAAGGTATGGTAAGGTAAGCTAAGGTTTGGCCTGGTAAGGTAAGGAATGGTGAGGTAAGGAATGGTAAGGTAAGGAATGGTATGGTCTGGTAAGGTAAGGAATGTTATGTAAGTTATGGTATGGTAAGGTAAGGTATGGTTTAATATGGTATGGTAAGGTAAGGTAAGGTATGGTATAGTATGGTAAGGTAAAGTAAGGTAAGGAATGGTATGGTCTGGTAATGTAAGGAATGGTATGGTATGGTAAGGTAAGGTATGGTAAGGTATGTTATGATAAGGTAGGAATGGCATGGTAAGGTCAATTACTTTAGAAGGTATGGGAGCCTGTAGCGGCTAAACCAGAAGTCCTGCACAGTTGTGGTTAGATTGCGGATAACGTCCCTGGAAGGTACCAGAGCCGTTAGATTCCCACTCAGGTCAAACTCTGACGAACTCTAAGAGAGGGGACAGAAACAGGAATGATCAATCCCTGACCTTTATAAAGTGCCTTCAGAATGTATTCATACCCCATAACTTTTCTACATGTTGTTGTGTTACAGCCTGAATTTAAAATGGATTACATTGAGATTTTGTGTCACTGGCCTAAACACAATACCCCATAATGTCAAAGTGGAATAATTGTTTGTTTTTTCAAAATATTTACAAATCAATATAAAAAATGAAAAGCTGAAATGTCTTGAGTGAATACGTATTCAACCCCTTTGTTATGTCTAAATAAGTTCAGGAGTAGAAATGTGCTGAACAAATCACACTCTGTGTGCAATAATAGTGTTTAACATGATTACCTCATCTCTGTACCCCACACATTCAATTATCTGTAAGGTCTCTCAGTCGAGCAGTGAATTTCAAACACAGATTCAACCACAAAGACCAGAGAGGTTTTCCAATCGTTTTCCACCATTCATTTTTTCCATATGGGATTTTACAAACACTTTAAATAAGGGCTGTGTTTCGTGCAGGCTTACACTGGTTCCACATTTTGATAACTGTGTAAATCTCCCTTAAACAAGGTGACTTTTAGCATGGTGGGGGCTGCATCATGTTATGGGTATGCTTGTCATTGGCAATGACTTTTTTAGGATAAAAATAAATGAAAACCTGGTTCAGTCTGCTTTCCTACCAGACGCTGGGAGACAAATTCTCCTTTCAGCAGGACAATAACCTAAAACACTAGGCCAAATACATACTTGTGTTGCTTGTGACACTGAATGTTCCTGAGTGGCCTAGTTACAGTTTTGACTTAAATGGGTTGAAAATCTATGGCAAGACTTGCAAATGGTTGTCTAGCAATGACCAACAACCAACTTGACAGAGCTTAAATAATACATAAATAAATAGTGTGCAAATATTGTTCAGGTT
The DNA here is from genome assembly GCF_013265735.2 of Oncorhynchus mykiss. Taxonomy (NCBI): domain Eukaryota; kingdom Metazoa; phylum Chordata; class Actinopteri; order Salmoniformes; family Salmonidae; genus Oncorhynchus; species Oncorhynchus mykiss. Next base: position 93,349,826 of record NC_048581.1, on the reverse strand, counting down.
CAGGTGTGTGAAACCTCTTAGAGACTTACCCAGAAACACTCACAGCTGTAATGACTCTTAGAGACTTACCCAGAAACACTCACAGCTGTAATCACTGCCAATGGTGCTTCTACAAAGTATTGACTCAGGGGTGTGAATACTTACGTAAATTAGATATTTCTGTATTTAATTTTCAATAGATATGCTAAAATGTCTAAAAGCATGTTTTAACTTTGTCATTATGGGTTATGGTGTGTAGATGGGTGAGAAAAATGATATACTTCATCAATTCAGGCTGTAACAACAAAATGTGGTATAAGTCAAGGGGTATGACTACTTTCTGATGACACTGAATATGATGTGCAGAAATACAAATACATCTTAAATGATATGGAGAGAGTTAGAGCCAAAAGACAAGTAAAAAAGATAGACAGCTACAGACCTGTATCAGGCGGTAAAAACCATACAGATTGGTATTTATGTCCAGTTCCTAACAAACAAAACAAGTCAGCACAATAACAGTCAGTGAAACAGTACCAAAACTCAACCACCTGTCTAGGTAAGGCAGGGGAAGCACACAGAAGGAAACCCTACCTGAATTTGTCCAACGAACACTTTTTTGTTTTTTTGTTTTCCGTTGCAATTTTACTTGCTACGGTGCAAAACGTTTTGCAACAGTGTCAGACTAATGAATACAACCCCAGGTACCACAGGTATGGTATAGCCTACCTCTAGCATCGTCCCGTAGCATGTGACTCCGTCTCCAACGTACCCTTCTGGACAGACACAGATTATGTTTTCTCCATCCGCTGACTTACACTTAGCCTGAGGACGTCAAACCACAACAACACTTTACTACGCATAAAGGACTCTAGGAAACCTAGGTGGGCTGAACAAGGCAGGCTCATGTACATTATCCTTAGGTGGGATGAACAAGGCAGGCTCATGTACATTATCCTTAGGTGGGCTGAACAAGGCAGGCTCATGTACATTATCCTTAGGTGGGCTGAACAAGGCAGGCTCATGTACATTATCCTTAAGTGGGCTGAACAAGGCAGGCTCATGTACATTATCCTTAGGTGGGCTGAACAAGGCAGGCTCATATACATTATCCTTAGGTGGGCTGAACAGGGCAGGCTCATGTACATTATCCTTAGGTGGGCTGAACCAGGCAGGCTCATAAACATTATCCTTAGGTGGGCTGAACAAGGCAGGCTCATGTACATTATCCTTAGGTGGGCTGAACAAGGCAGGCTCATATACATTATCCTTAGGTGGGCTGAACAAGGCAGGCTCATATACATTATCCTTAGGCGGTCTGAAAAAGGCAGGCTCATATACATTATCCTTAGGTGGGCTGAACAAGGCAGGCTCATATACATTATCCTTGGGTGGGCTGAACAAGGCAGGCTCATATACATTATCCTTTGGTGGGCTGAACAAGGCAGGCTCATATACATTATCATTAGGTGGGCTGAACAAGGCAGGCTCATATACATTATCCTTAGGTGGGCTGAAAAAGGAAGGCTCATATACATTATCCTTAGGTGAGCTGAACAATGCAGGCTCATATACATTATCCTTTGTTGGCTGGTAAGAATCAAGCTAGAAGGAACATGATAAAGAGCGGCAAATATCAGACAATCTGAGAGGAGATGGAGGTTTAAAACAGACAATCTGAGAGGAGATGGAGGTTTAAAACAGACACAATCAATCTGAGAGGAGATGGAGGTTTAAAACAGACAATCTGAGAGGAGATTGAGGTTTAAAACAGACAATCTGAGAGGAGATGGAGGTTTAAAACAGACAATCTGAGAGGAGATGGAGGTTTAAAACAGACAATCTGATAGGAGATGGAGGATTAAAACAGACAATCTGAGAGGAGATGGAGGTTTAAAACAGACAATCTAATAGGAGATGGAGGTTTAAAACAGACAATCTGAGAGGAGATGGAGGTTTAAAACAGACAATCTGAGAGGAGATGGAGGTTTAAAACAGACAATCTGAGAGGAGATGGAGGTTTAAAACAGACAGTCTGAGAGGAGATGGATGTTTAAAACAGACAATCTGAGAGGAGATGGAGGTTTAAAACAGACACAATCAATCTGAGAGGAGATGGTGGTTTAAAACAGACAATCTGAGAGGAGATGGAGGTTTAAAACAGACACAATCAATCTGAGAGGAGATGGAGGTTTAAAACAGACAATCTGAGAGGAGATGGAGGTTTAAAACAGACACAACAGCTTATGCAAAACGGCATTCCAGTCTATTCCAAAAACACTATACGGCTCTGTCCCAAGTGTCACCCTATTACCACAGGGCTGTGGTCTAAAGTAATGTTCTATGTAGGGAATAGGGTTCCACAGGGCTGTGCTCTAAAGTAATGTTCTATGTAGGGAATAGGGTTCCACAGGGCTGTGGTCTAAAGTAATGTTCTATGTAGGGAATAGGGTTCCATAGGGCTGTGGTCTAAAGTAATGTTCTATGTAGGGAATAGAGTGCCATTTGGGACATACACACAAATACAATACATTACTTTGTGTGGGGATAAAAGGTGACACTTAAATTAAAGATATATACGAACCAGAGAATGGCATCCTCCGTTGTTTTTCTGACAAGGGTTGATGAGATCACAGACTGTCCCATCTCCCATGTAACCCCTCATACAGGTACACTCACTCTGAGAACACAAGAGACGGACAGACAGACATGTAAACCCCTCATACAGGTACACTCACTCTGAGAACACAAGAGACGGATGGACGGACGGACAGACAGACACACAGACAGACAGACAGACAGACAGACAGACAGACAGACAGACAGACAGACAACCCCTCTTACAGGTACACTCTGAGATCACAAGAGACAGACTTTGAGGTACTAGTAGTAGTTGAAGAGACAGACTTTGAGGTACTAGTAGTAGTTGAAGAGACAGACTTTGAGGTACTAGTAGTAGTTGAAGAGACATACTTTGAGGTACTAGTAGTAGTTGAAGAGACAGACTTTGAGGTACTAGTAGTAGTTGAAGAGACAGACTTTGAGGTACTAGTAGTAGTTGAAGAGACAGACTTTGAGGTACTAGTAGTAGTTGAAGAGACAGACTTTGAGGTACTAGTAGTAGTTGAAGAGACAGACGTTGAGGTACTTGTAGTAGTTGAAGAGACAGACTTTGAGGTACTAGTAGTAGTTGAAGAGACAGACTTTGAGGTACTAGTAGTAGTTGAAAAGACAGACTTTGAGGTACTAGTAGTAGTTGAAGAGACAGACTTTGAGGTACTAGTAGTAGTTGAAGAGACAGACTTTGAGATACTAGTAGTAGTTGAAGAGACAGACTTTGAGGTACTAGTAGTAGTTGAAGAGACAGACTTTGAGGTACTAGTAGTAGTTGAAGAGACAGACTTTGAGGTACTAGTAGTAGTTGAAGAGACAGACTTTGAGGTACTAGTAGTAGTTGAAGAGACATACTTTGAGGTACTAGTAGTAGTTGAAGAGACAGACTTTGAGGTACTAGTAGTAGTTGAAGAGACAGACTTTGAGATACTAGTAGTAGTTGAAGAGACAGACTTTGAGGTACTAGTAGTAGTTGAAGAGACAGACTTTGAGGTACTAGTAGTAGTTGAAGAGACATACTTTGAGATACTAGTAGTAGTTGAAGAGACAGACTTTGAGGTGCTAGTAGTAGTTGAAGTATAAAATGTCATTATCCGTCAAAGGGATAAATATACACTGACTTCAATAAACATTAGGAACATCTTAATATTCAGTCGCATCCCCTTTTGCCCCCAGAACAGCCTCAATTAGTCATGGCATGGAATCTACAAGGTGTCAAAAGCATTCCATGGGGTTGCTGGCCCATGTTGACTGAATTTGGGATAAATCATTCACTAAACCTCAACTAAATCTCGTAATAAAAATTGTGGAAATTGAGCAAGTTGAGGTGACTAAACTGCTTGGATTAACCCTGGATTGTAAACTGTCATGGTAAAAACATATTGACACAACAGTAGCTAAGTTGGGGAGAAGACTGTCCATAATAAAGCGCTGCCCTTCCTTCTTAACAGCATGTCATGACTCTCCTGTGAGGATCCAGGTTACAGTGGGTCAGCTCTACAGCACCCTCTCTGTCCCACAGAGGGAGGGATGGAGGTATGGTGCTGGACAGTTTTATGACGGTATTAAGTACAGTGTAGGAACTGTCTCTCCCTGACCATGCAGGATTGAGGGGAAAGAACCCTTTTGATACATGGAGATTCCTCCTGCCAAAACTACAACATCCAAGGTTGGACATTGAAACAATATTTCTAACGTAAATAATGTGGGAAATGGTCAGGAGGGACTTAAAGAACAATCATGTCAAATAAATTGTTGTTTTGTGATATCATTAAGGACAGTATAACCAAATAATGGTAACTCTACAAATGTATACATCCAGGTTATACATCTAAATGTTGTGGAACTTATATGATTAAATATTAAACTCTTTGTGAGAAGATGAAAAGTGAGTTTAGCCTTCTAAATGAGATAATTGTTTTTCAACTAAAGTTTTAGCCAGTCTGTAATCACGCCCATTTGAGCACAGACATTATGCCAAAAAGATGGGGGCTTATAAAGGACTCCTAAAGAATTAACATATCAAAATATGCCAGGTTGACCTCTGGAAGATCTATCCTAACAGACACTCTGAGACCAAGACGTTACGACTACAAAGCACATGGTGACCTCTGGAAGATTTGCTCTAACAGACACTCTGAGACCAATAAGTTACGACTACAAAGCACATGGTGACCTCTGGAAGATTTGCTCTAACAGACACTCTGAGACCAAGAAGTTATGACTACAAAGCACATGGTGACCTCTGGAAGAACTGCTCTAACAGACACTCTGAGACCAAGAAGTTACGACTACAAAAGGACATGGTGTCCTCTGGAAGATCTCTTCTAACAGACACTCTGAGACGACTACAAAGCACATGGTGACCTCTGGAAGATATGTTCTAACAGACACTCTGAGACCAAGAAGTTACGACTACAAAGCACATGGTGACCTCTGGAAGATATGTTCTAACAGACACTCTGAGACCAAGTACGATAGTTGAATTCCTTTGTCTCTCCTTCCCCCTCTCTTTCTTCCCCCACCCCCTTTTCATTGTGTAACAAGCCATCATATCGGGTTAGTCCACTAGGGACTTTTCATTGTGTAACAAGCCATCATACAGTGCCTTGCGAAATAATTCACTCCCCTTGGCATTTTTCCGATTTTGTTACATTACAACCTGTAATTTAAATATATTTTGATTTTGATCAAAAATTACTTGTTTAAATTATTTTTAAAAAATCCAAACGGAAAACTTGAGCGTATATGTTTTCACCCCCTTTGATATGAAGCCCCTGAATAAGACCTGGTACAACCAATTACCTTCAGAAGTCATATAATTAGTTAAATGAAGTCCACCTGTGTGCAATCTAAGTGTCACATGATCTGATCTGGAAATACATCCACAGGTACACCTCCAATTGACTCAAATTATGTCAATTAGCCTATCAGAAGCTTCTAAAGCCATGACATCATTTTCTGGAATTTTCCAAGCTGTTTAAAGGCACAGTCAACTTAGTGTATGTAAACTTCTGACCCACTAGAATTGTGATACAGTGAATTATAAGTGAAATGATCTGTCTGTAAACGATTCTTGGAAACATTACTTGTGTCATGTACAAAGTAGATGTCCTAACCGACAAAACAATAGTTTGTTGACAAGCAATTTGTGGAGTGGTTGAAAAACGAGTTTTAATGACTTCAACCTAAGTGTATGTACACTTCCCATTTCAACTGTATTTGATGCTGGCGATGGTATTACCCGTTAGACCAGCCTCAGGCGCTAGCAGAAATCTGTTTAGCAGCCGAACCATACATACCTGTCCTGGTCCTAGAGACCTGCAGTCTGCATCCTTATGGCAGCCACCTCTGGTCTCCAGGAGACAGTTGTCCACCTCAGTACAGATCAGGCCGTCTCCTGTCCAGCCCTCGTTACAAACACACGACACGTTAGCTGGCCCTGAGTTCTCGCACTGGGCCTGAGGAGAGAGATGGACATACAACACACTACACGTTAGCTGGCCCTGAGTACACACACTGAACCTCAGAGGAGAAGGGTATGATAACACACTGGCCCTCAGAGGAGAGGATACGGTAGCACACTGGACCTCAGAGAGGATATGGTAACACACTGGACCTCAGAGGAGAGGATATGGTAACACACTGGACCTCAGAGAGGATATGGTAACACACTGGACCTCAGAGGAGAGGATATGGTAACACACTGGACCTCAGAGGAGAGGATATGGTAACACACTGGACCTCAGAGAGGATATGGTAACACACTGGACCTCAGAGAGGAGAGGATATGGTAACACACTGGACCTCAGAGGAGAGGATATGGTAACACACTGAACCTCAGAGGAGAGGATATGGTAACACACTGGACCTCAGAGCAGAGGATATGGTAACACACTGGACCTCAGAGAGGATATGGTAACACACTGGACCTCAGAGGAGAGGATATGGTAACACACTGGACCTCAGAGAGGATATGATAACACACTGGACCTCAGAGGAGAGGATATGGTAACACACTGGACCTCAGAGGAGAGGATATGGTAACACACTGGACCTCAGAGAGGATATGGTAACACACTGGACCTCAGAGAGGATATGGTAACACACTGGACCTCAGAGAGGATATGATAACACATTGGACCTCAGAGAGGATATGATAACACACTGGACCTCAGAGAGGATATGATAACACACTGGACCTCAGAGAGGATATGGTAACACACTGGACCTCAGAGAGGATATGGTAACACACTGGACCTCAGAGGAGAGGATATGGTAACACACTGGACCTCAGAGAGGATATGGTAACACACTGGACCTCAGAGAGGATATGATAACACATTGGACCTCAGAGAGGATATGATAACACACTGGACCTCAGAGAGGATATGATAACACACTGGACCTCAGAGAGGATATGGTAACACACTGAACCTCAGAGGAGAGGATATGATAACACACTGGACCTCAGAGAGGATATGATAACACACTGGACCTCAGAGAGGATATGGTAACACACTGGACCTCAGAGAGGATATGGTAACACACTGGACCTCAGAGAGGATATGATAACACACTGGACCTCAGAGAGGATATGATAACACACTGGACCTCAGAGAGGATATGGTAACACACTGAACCTCAGAGGAGAGGATATGATAACACACTGGACCTCAGAGAGGATATGGTAACACACTGGACCTCAGAGGAGAGGATATGATAACACACTGGACCTCAGAGAGGATATGGTAACACACTGGACCTCAGAGGAGAGGATATGGTAACACACTGAACCTCAGAGAGGATATGGTAACACACTGGACCTCAGAGAGGATATGGTAACACACTGGACCTCAGAGAGGATATGATAACACACTGGACCTCAGAGAGGATATGGTAACACACTGGACCTCAGAGAGGATATGATAACACACTGGACCTCAGAGAGGATATGGTAACACACTGGACCTCAGAGAGGATATGGTAACACACTGGACCTCAGAGAGGATATGATAACACACTGGACCTCAGAGAGGATATGGTAACACACTGAACCTCAGAGAGGATATGATAACACACTGGACCTCAGAGAGGATATGATAACACACTGGACCTCAGAGAGGATATGATAACACACTGGACCTCAGAGAGGATATGATAACACACTGGACCTCAGAGAGGATATGGTAACACACTGGACCTCAGAGAGGATATGGTAACACACTGGACCTCAGAGAGGATATGGTAACACACTGGACCTCAGAGAGGATATGGTAACACACTGGACCTCAGAGGAGAGGATATGGTAACACACTGGACCTCAGAGAGGATATGGTAACACACTGGACCTCAGAGAGGATATGGTAACACATTGGACCTCAGAGAGGATATGATAACACACTGGACCTCAGAGAGGATATGGTAACACACTGGACCTCAGAGAGGATATGGTAACACACTGGACCTCAGAGAGGATATGGTAACACACTGGACCTCAGAGGAGAGGATATGGTAACACACTGGACCTCAGAGAGGATATGGTAACACACTGGACCTCAGAGAGGATATGGTAACACACTGGACCTCAGAGGAGAGGATATGGTAACACACTGGACCTCAGAGAGGATATGGTAACACATTGGACCTCAGAGAGGATATGATAACACACTGGACCTCAGAGAGGATATGGTAACACACTGGACCTCAGAGAGGATATGGTAACACACTGGACCTCAGAGAGGATATGGTAACACACTGGACCTCAGAGAGGATATGATAACACATTGGACCTCAGAGAGGATATGATAACACATTGGACCTCAGAGAGGATATGGTAACACACTGGACCTCAGAGAGGATATGGTAACACACTGGACCTCAGAGAGGATATGGTAACACACTGGACCTCAGAGAGGATATGGTAACACACTGGACCTCAGAGAGGATATGATAACACACTGGACCTCAGAGAGGATATGGTAACACACTGAACCTCAGAGGAGAGGATATGGTAACACACTGGACCTCAGAGAGGATATGATAACACACTGGACCTCAGAGAGGATATGATAACACACTGGACCTCAGAGAGGATATGGTAACACACTGAACCTCAGAGGAGAGGATATGGTAACACACTGGACCTCAGAGAGGATATGATAACACACTGGACCTCAGAGAGGATATGATAACACACTGGACCTCAGAGAGGATATGGTAACACACTGAACCTCAGAGGAGAGGATATGGTAACACACTGAACCTCAGAGGAGAGGATATGATAACACACTGGACCTCAGAGAGGATATGGTAACACACTGGACCTCAGAGGAGAGGATATGATAACACACTGGACCTCAGAGAGGATATGGTAACACACTGGACCTCAGAGGAGAGGATATGGTAACACACTGAACCTCAGAGGAGAGGATATGATAACACACTGGACCTCAGAGAGGATATGATAACACACTGGACCTCAGAGGAGAGGATATGGTAACACACTGGACCTCAGAGGAGAGGATATGGTAACACACTGGACCTCAGAGAGGATATGGTAACACACTGGACCTCAGAGGAGAGGGTTATTATAATACACCAATACGGTTGACGTCCGTTATTAACTATTCCCACAACCCGATTGAGAGATTCCTGTAATCAGGAAGGACTAAACAGGAAATCCACATGGGCCTTAGTAAAAAGTTGTGCACTAAATAGGGAACAGGGTGCCATTTTGGCGGGGTCCTGAGTCTTACGTTAACATCACAGCCTCCTCTGTCAGCCTTCAGGCAGGGGTTGACCAGGATGCAGGAGTGTCCATCTCCTTCATACCCCGACATACACTCACACCTGTCACACACAGGGACACACACACATGTTAATAATATAGATATAGATAATAATAACATTATTATTATCAATAACATAGACAGATAATACCATAGACAGATAAATTGAAGAAACACGCACACATCTGTCACACACACACATTTGTTACACACACACACACACACACACACACACACACACACATCTGTTACACACAGGGAAACACACACACACAGACACACACACACACACACACACACACACAACTGTTACACACATGGACACACACTCACACACACACACACACACATTTGTTACACACAGACACACACACACATTTGTTACACACAGACACACACACACATTTGTTACACACAGGGACACACACACATATGTTAGACACAGACACACACACACACCTGTTACACAGACACACACACACATATGTTAGACACAGGGACACACACACACCTGTTACACAGGGACACACACATCTGTTACACACAGGGACACACACACACATATGTTACACACAGGGACACACACACATCTGTTACACACAGGGACACACACACATATGTGAGACACAGGGACACACACACATATGTTAGACACAGGGACACACACACACTAGTTATGGGGTAAAACATCTATAACGTTACACTACTCACACAGGCCCTTTAAAGCACTGAAAGAGGCCCCTTGGAGCACTGACTGAGTCCAACTAGAGCACTGACTGAGTCCAACTAGAGCACTGACTGAGTCCAACTAGAGCACTGACTGAGTCCAACTAGAGCACTGACTGAGTCCAACTAGAGCACTGACTGAGTCCAACTAGAGCACTGACTGAGACCCCTTGGAGCACTGACTGAGTCCAACTAGAGCACTGACTGAGACCCCTTGGAGCACTGACTGAGTCCAACTAGAGCACTGACTGAGTCCAACTAGAGCACTGACTGAGTCCAACTAGAGCACTGACTGAGTCCAACTAGAGCACTGACTGAGTCCAACTAGAGCACTGACTGAGACCCCTTGGAGCACTGACTGAGTCCAACTAGAGCACTGACTGAGACCCCTTGGAGCACTGACTGAGTCCAACTAGAGCACTGACTGAGTCCAACTAGAGCACTGACTGAGTCCAACTAGAGCACTGACTGAGTCCAACTAGAGCACTGACTGAGACCCCTTGGAGCACTGACTGAGTCCAACTAGAGCACTGACTGAGTCCAACTAGAGCACTGACTGAGTCCAACTAGAGCACTGACTGAGTCCAACTAGAGCACTGACTGAGTCCAACTAGAGCACTGACTGAGACTCCTTGGAGCACTGACTGAGTCCAACTAGAGCACTGACTGAGGCCCTTTAAAGCACTGACTGAGTCCAACTAGAGCACTGACTGAGTCCAACTAGAGCACTGACTGAGTCCAACTAGAGCACTGACTGAGGCCCTTTAAAGCACTGACTGAGACCCCTTGGAGCACTGACTGAGTCCAACTAGAGCACTGACTGAGTCCAACTAGAGCACTGACTGAGACCCCTTGGAGCACTGACTGAGGCCCTTTGGAGCACTGACTGAGACCAACTAGAACACTGACTGAGGCCCTTTGGAGCACTGACTGAGACCCCTTGGAGCACTGACTGAGTCCAACTAGAGCACTGACTGAGACCCCTTGGAGCACTGACTGAGGCCCTTTGGAGCACTGACTGAGACCCCAAGGAGCACTGACTGAGACCCTTTGGAGCACTGACTGAGGCCTCTTGGAACACTGACTGAGACCCCTTGGAGCACTGACTGAGGCCCTTTGGAGCACTGACTGAGTCCAACTAGAGCACTGACTGAGGTCCTTTGGAGCACTGACTGAGGCCCTTTGGAGCACTGACTGAGTCCAACTAGAGCACTGACTGAGGCACTTTAGAGCACTGACTGAGGCCAACTAGAGCACTGACTGAGGCCCTTTGGAGAACTGACTGAGGCCCTTTAGAGCACTGACTGAGGCCCTTTGGAGCACTGACTGAGTCCAACTAGAGCACTGACTGAGGCACTTTAGAGCACTGACTGAGACCCCTTGGAGAACTGACTGAGGCCCTTTAGAGCACTGACTGAGGCACTTTAGAGCACTGACTGAGGCCCTTTGCCTAGCAATAAGTAAGCTAAGTAAGTAATACTGACGTGGTGTGGCTGCCGGTGAAGCTGCAGAAGGCGTGGACATGGCAGTGTTCAGAAAGACCATCAGAGTTACAGGCCTTAGCCTCCTTATCACAGTAGTCTCCAGAGTAACCCTCCAGGCAGGAGCCCCCTCTACATGCACCCTTACTGCCTGGGCGGTTATCACACACACCATGGAGACAACGGCAATCTGGAGACGACGAGGGGGGGGACAAAGAGAGGAAAGAGGTGAGACAGAGAGCGGGGGGAGGGGGGAGAAAGAGGAGAGAGGGAGGGACAAAGAGAGGAAAGAGGGGAGGCAGAGAGAGGGGAGGGGGGAGAAAGAGGAGAGAGGGAGGGACAAAGAGAGGAAAGAGGGGAGGCAGAGAGAGGGGGAGGGGGGAGAAAGAGGAGAGAGGGAGGGACAAAGAGAGGAAAGAGGGGAGACAGAGAGAGGGGGGAGGGGGGAGAAAGAGGAGAGAGGGAGGGACAAAGAGAGGAAAGAGGGGAGACAGAGAGAGGGGGGAGGGGGGAGGAAGAGGAGAGAGGGAGGGACAAAGAGAGGAAAGAGGGGAGGCAGAGAGAGGGGGGAGGGGTGAGAAAGAGGAGAGAGGGAGGGACAAAGAGAGGAAAGAGGGGAGACAGAGAGAGGGGGGAGGGGGGAGGAAGAGGAGAGAGGGAGGGACAAAGAGAGGAAAGAGGGGAGACAGAGAGAGGGGGGAGGGGGGAGGAAGAGGAGAGAGGGAGGGACAAAGAGAGGAAAGAGGGGAGACAGAGAGAGGGGGGAGGGGGGAGAAACAAGATAAGGGTTTTTAAGTCAGATTTGACCATGATTTTTAATCAAGGAGAGAAATGTGAAATGGCCCTTTCTATGGTGCACCAGCTCCATATGGGGATTAGATACAACAGGACTGGGTAAATTATATTTTACTGTGTCCCAAGTGGCATCCTATTCCCTATATAGTGCACTACTTTTTTTGGGGGGGGGGGGGGGGGGGGGGGGCGGGGGGCGTGGTCAACAGTAGTACACACTATAGGGAATAGGGCACTATAAAGTGTAACTCATACCCACCCTGGTCACACTTCTCTCCGTGTTTGTTGGGGTCGGAACAGATGTGACAGGCGATCCCCTTGAAGCGCTCCTCGCAGCGACACGACCCGTTACCATGGATACCATCAAAACACTACACACACATAGCAAGGTCACAGGTCAAAGACATGGAGACAGGACGTGATGATGGTTAAAATGGTATGCGTTTCAAGTTTCAAAGTCTATTCACCATGTGCACAGGATACAACAGGTGTAAAACAGTACAGTGAAATTATTTTCTTGAGCTCTTTCCCTCAATGCAGTAGTGATAATAATATAGATAGTAATATAGATAACAATAGAGGTAAAAATAATATAGATAGTAATATAAATAATAATAATAATATAGATAATATTCTAGATAATAATAATATAGATAGTAATATAAATAATAATAATAATAATATAGATAGTAATATAAATAATAATAATAATAATATAGATAGTAATATAAATAATAATAATAATAATATAGATAATAATAATATAGATAGTAATATAAATAATAATAATAATATAGATAATATTCTATATAATAATAATATAGATAGTAATATAAATAATAATAATAATATAGATAATATTCTATATAATAATAATATAGATAGTAATATAAATAATAATAATAATAATAATAATATCGATAATAATAATATAGATAGTAATATAAATAATAATAATAATAATATAGTCCTTTTGGTGATTGACCATTCTTGATACACATGGGAAACTGTTGAGCTTGAAAACCCCAGCAGCGTTGCTGCTGTTTTTTTTGTCTTGTCCATTCACCCTCTGATTGGACCACAGACACGATCCATGTCTCAATTGTCTCAAGGCTTAAACATCTATCTTTAACTGGTCTGCTCCCCTTCATCTATACTGATTGAAGTGGATTTAACAGGTGACATCAATAAGGGGCCACAGCTGTCACCTGTAGTCACCTGGTCAGTCTATGCCATGGAGGAAGCAGGTGTTCATAATGTTTTGTACACTCACTGTATACAGCAGTCACAGTAACACATGGAAACTCTCAGGAGGTAGAAGGGTTAGCATTTGACCATCAGGTATTCCACGATTGGAGAATAATCGGTGGAGACTTCCACTATAGACTGATATTACAGACTGAGACTCTAGACAGACTATAGACTGAGACTATAGACAGACTGAGATTATAGACTGATATTAGAGACTGAGACTATAGACAGACTATAGACTGAGACTATAGACTGAGACTATAGACAGACTATAGACAGACTATAGACAGACTATAGACTGAGACTATAGACAGACTACAGACTGAGACTATAAACAGAGACTATAGACGGAGATTACAAACAGACTACAGACCAAGACTACAGACTGAGACTACAGCCTGAGACTACAGACTGAGACTACAGACTGAGACTACAGACCGAGACTACAGACTGAGACTACAGACTGAGACTACAGACTGAGACTACAGACAGACTACAGACTGAGACTACAGACTGAGACTACAGACTGAGACTACAGACTGAGACTACAGACCGAGACTACAGACTGAGACTACAGACTGAGACTACAGACCGAGACTACAGACCGAGACTACAGACTGAGACTACAGACCGAGACTACAGACTGAGACTACAGGCTGAGACTACAGACTGAGACTACAGACTGAGACTACAGACTGAGACTACAGACTGAGACTACAGACTGAGACTACAGGCTGAGACTACAGACTGAGACTACAGACTGAGACTACAGACTGAGACTACAGACTGAGACTACAGACTGAGACTACAGACTGAGACTACAGACTGAGACTACAGACTGAGACTACAGGCTGAGACTACAGACTGAGACTACAGACTGAGACTACAGACTAGTATCTACTGAGCTAGAGTCTGCAGTCACATGTTATTGTTGATGAAGAGACAGACCCCTTTTAATTAATGACACAGTGAATAACGAATGTCCCTGAATCCACTGTCCGCTCGGTGAATGGAGAATCCATCGAGTTGGATAGCCATGGAGGGGGTTTCTTGTTCGAAAGCAATGTTTCAGCAAAAAAAACGGAGAACATTGCAGTTACAAGAGTCTCGTTGATAGCATTTCCGCGATCTGAGGTCTTCCGTCTTATTTTTCAAAGTGACTAGGAAACTGGGATGGACGAAAGTGGTGGCTGGTTTTCCCTTCACCTTGGTCTCACTTAGCTCTCCTTCCTCTTTTCCACTGGCGTTTCCTGTTGGGCAGCTCGAAGATTGGGTCGGAGGTACACAAAGAGCCCATGAGTCGAAGTCAGATGAGTCGAAGTTGAAGCCAGAATTGCGGTTAGTAACTGCCTACCTGATGTTCAAAAGTTTTTGTAGATCATAAGAAAATATTGCTGATACATTGAAGATAAACGGCAAAAGAATTTAACAAAATAGCAAAGTTGGGTCGGCGTTCGTAAGACAGTAACCAAACAGTATGGCTCTTTCTTTCCATCTTGTGTGTGTGTGCGCATGCGTGAGTGCGTGCTTGTCAGACTGCTGAGAGAACGACTTGCTAGGCAGATAGAGTCTTTTACTTACAGTGCCTTTGCCATAACAGGGTGTCTGGAAACCTCCTGTACACGTTTTACACTCAGGTCCATAGAACCCACTGCAACACTCTGCTCGCTGAAACTCAACAGAATCAAATCACTCACTGAGACTGCAGGCTTTCAAACGCACCCTATTCCCTGTGTAGTGCACTACTTTTGACCATGGCCCATAGGGACCGATAGGGCTCTGTAGGGCTCCACATGACTCCATAGGGCTCCATAGGGCTCCATAGGGCTCCACAGGACTCCATAAGGCTCCATAGGGCTCCATATGGCTTCATAGGGCTCCATAGGGCTCAGTAGGGCTCCACAAAGCTCTGGTCAGAAGTAGTGAACTATTAAAGAATAGGGTGTCATTTGGTCCGCAAGTCTGTTGTCATCCTAACCGAAACTATGTGTTAACATCATGTTTGTATTTAATCTCTTTCTTTACTTTATTCTTCAGAAAGAAGATATTGCTATAAACATACCAGACATATCATTCTCTCTCTCTACATGATGAATGAAAAAGATACAGGAAATGAACCAAGAGCTGAACCAGGAAATGCTGAGCCAGGAAAAGAACCAAGAGCTGAGCCAGGAAATGAATCAAGAGCTGAGCCAGGAAAAAAACCAAGAGCTGAGCCAGGAAAAGAACCAAGAGCTGAGCCAGGAAATTAACCAAGAGCTGAGCCAGGAAAAGAACCAAGAGCTGAGCCAGGAAAAGAACCAAGAGCAGAGCCAGGAAAATGAACCAGGAGCTTAACGAGGAAAAAGAACCAGGAGGACTTACCTCAATAGTAGTGTTGCAGTATTTAGCACAACCTTTATTGAGCGTGGGGTTGAATGGATATGCCTGATAGTCACAATCCTTCATGTGACTATGCTGTGGTACAGAAACAACAATAAGTACCAATAAGTACCAGTATCTTATTAGCAACAGAAGAGGGTCGTTACCTAACAGGGTCGTTACCAACAGAACCAATATAAATAGTTGTATCCTGTGCAGGCATATGACAAATAAACATTTCATTAGATTTGATTGTAGACAAATCATTACAAATATGTGTCATTGTTTATGTAGCTGGTATTTAAAAATGAGTAAGAACTACTTTGTATAATAAATAATACAGGCCATGAGCTGAATAGAGATCCAGACATAGAGCCACACTCAAAAAGATGTAGCAGAAGCTTAGGATCTTTTCACTGCATCAAGGATAGCAGGCACAGGTCTTTAACAGCCAGCCACCTTCATGAGAGGAATAGAAAACATTGCTGTGATTATTTTACCAGTTCTATGCTTCCCTCGGGGCAATGTGACTCATAGAGATAGCTGCACCTCACACATGGGCCCTGGAGAACGGACACACAAACAACATCACAATGCCACAGTCATTTTTCAATTAGAATAGACTAGAATAGAACAGAACAGAATGTTTCCACCTACCACGATGATTTTGTTCTCTGTGACATCACATCTCTTAGGCAGGATGGGGACGATCGAGGGCGGGACTAGAACCCCGTCAATCATATGGATCACTCCATTGGATGCCATAATATTAGTAATCTGAAGAGGTTTCCCGCCCAGCAGCACCAGGCCCTGTCAGACACAATGGAGATGTCCTTAAAAGGGAACTTCAGAATTGTATAATTTATGATAGATGGTTTTTAATCCTGAAAGTGATCCAATGTCTCTAACATTATGTTATAAAATAGTGACCCTCCCCTTTAACAAATCACAATGAAATGACAATTCAAGTAAACAGTAAAGCTCATGATCAACCTATCCTTTAGTTATCCCTTTTAGATTCAACACTATTTTATAGAAAAGACCCCGGTGTCTCCCAAATGGCACCCTGTTCCTAATATAGTGCACTAATGTTGACCAGGGCCCTATGTGGAATAGGGTGTAGTACTAATGTTGACCAGGGCCCTATGTGGAATAAGGTGTAGTACTATGTTGACCAGGGCCCTATTCCCCAGTACTGCTGGGGAACAGATAGTAGTACTACTGTTGACCAGGGCCCTATAAGGAATAGGGTGTAGTACCACTGTTGACCAGGGCCCTATAGGGAATAGGATGTAGTACTGCTGTTGACCAGGGCCCTATAGGGAATAGGGTGTAGTACCACTGTTGACCAGGGCCCTATAGGGAGTAGTACTGCTGTTGACCAGGGCCCTACAGGTAATAGGCATCCTACACAGGGCAGTGTCCCCAATCACTGCCCTGGGGCATTGGGATATATATTTTTTAGACCAGAGGAAAGAGTGCCTCCTACTGGTTCTCCAACACCACTTCCAGCAGCATCTGGTCTCCCATCCAGGAACTGACCAGGACCAACCCTGCTTAGCTTCAGAAGCAAGCCAGCTGAGGTATGCAGGGTGGTATGCTGCTGGCACTACTGCTGACCAGGGCCCTATAGGGAATAGGGTGTAGTGTTACTGTTGAGCAGGGCCCTATAGGGAATAGGGTGTAGTGCTACTGTTGACCAGGGCCCTATAGGGTGTAGTGCTACTGTTGACCAGGGCCCTATAGGGAATAGGGTGTAGTACTACTGTTGACCAGGGCCCTATAGGGAATAGGGTGTCACTTGGGAAGCATCCCGTCTTGAAATAGCAGAACTTACATCGTTGGTGAGGTTGACTAGTAGGATCTGATTGGCCATAGTCTGAATCAGACCCATGCTTGCCAGCTGGTCCACGGTCAACTACAGAGATAGAATCAATAATTAATAGCTGTGCTCCATAGGCAAGGAGCGAAACAGGAAGTAATAGCTGTGCTCCATAGGCAAGGAGCGTAACAGGAAGTAATAGCTGTGCTCCATAGGCAAGGAGCGTAACAGGAAGTAATAGCTGTGCTCCATAGGCAAGGATCGAAACAGGAAGTAATAGCTGTGTTCGACTCAGTAACTCCTAATCAAATGTATTTAGGTGCAGGGGTCCAATGCTAGTTTAACTGGAAACTGGAATCCATCACTCACTGTGGTAGTGTTAATGTTTTAACGTTGTTTAACAGTAGCAGAGATTATTTAAGAATTTACACGTTTTGGCAAGAAGCATTTAGAGTTTTAAACATGTCTGTTTGAGTGGAGCCCATTTTAAAGGGTGCATTCAGAAAGATGTCCTCATCAACAACATGATAAGTTTTGTACAATTTTGTAAATTGGTTTTTCACGTCGGATATCGGGGTTCAGATCCCACCTGTAACATGTAAAGTGGGTTTCCATGCTGGAGACCGGGGTTCAGATCCCACCTGTAACATGTGAAGTGGTTTTCCATGCTGGTTTTCCATGCCGGGGTTCAGATCCCACCTGTAACATGAGCTCTTGTAACATGTGGTAAAAGTGCTTACCGCAGCCTGGGAGTAGATATGTTGTTTCAGTAGCTCTTGAAGCTTGTTCTGGGCCTTCAGAGGGGGAGAACAGAGTTCTACATTGAACAGTTTCACACTGGCAATACTGTAGGGCCACTGGGAATACTATAGGGTCACTGGGAATACTATAGGGTCACTGGGAATACTGCATGGTCACTGGGAAAACTATAGGGTCACTGGGAATACTGTACGGTCACTGGGAATACTGCATGGTCACTGGGAATACTGTAGAGTCACTGGGAAAACTGTAGAGTCACTGGGAAAACTGTAGGGTCACTGGGAATACTGTACGGTCACTGGGAATACTGTACGGTCACTGGGAATACTGCACAGTCACTGGGAAAACTGTAGGGTCACTGGGAATACTGCATGGTTACTGGGAATACTGTAGGGTCACTGGGAATAATGTAGGGTCACTGGGAATACTGTACGGTTACTGGGAATACTGCATGGTCACTGGGAAAACTATAGGGTCACTGGGAATACTGCATGGTCACTGGGAAAACTGTTGGGTCACTGGGAATACTGTACGGTCACTGGGAATACTGCATGGTCACTGGGAATACTGTAGAGTCACTGGGAAAACTGTAGGGTCACTGGGAATACTGTACGGTCACTGGGAATACTGTACGGTCACTGGGAATACTGTAGGGTCACTGGGAATACTGCACAGTCACTGGGAAAACTGTAGGGTCACTGGGAATACTGCATGGTTACTGGGAATACTGTAGGGTCACTGGGAATAATGTAGGGTCACTGGGAATACTGTACGGTTACTGGGAATACTGCATGGTCACTGGGAATACTGTGCGGTCACTGGGAATAATGTAGGGTCACTGGGAATAATGTAGGGTCACTGGGAATACTGCATGGTTACTGGGAATACTGTACGGTCACTGGGAATAATGTAGGGTCACTGGGAATACTGTACGGTTACTGGGAATACTGCATGGTCACTGGGAATACTGTAGAGTCACTGGGAATACTGTACGGTCACTGGGAATACTGTAGGGTCACTGGGAATACTGCACAGTCACTGGGAAAACTGTAGGGTCACTGGGAATACTGCATGGTTACTGGGAATACTGCATGGTTACTGGGAATACTGTGCGGTCACTGGGAATAATGTAGGGTCACTGGGAATACTGTACGGTTACTGGGAATACTGCATGGTCACTGGGAATACTGTAGAGTCACTGGGAATACTGTACGGTCACTGGGAATACTGTAGGGTCACTGGGAATACTGCACAGTCACTGGGAAAACTGTAGGGTCACTGGGAATACTGCATGGTTACTGGGAATACTGTACGGTCACTGGGAATACTGCATGGTTACTGGGAATACTGTGCGGTCACTGGGAATACTGTGCGGTCACTGGGAATACTGTGCGGTCACTGGGATATCACTAGTATTCACATCACATTCACATCACATTACTGTGGATTAAAATACAGCTTCCCAAATGACACCATATTACCTTTATATTGTTTTACTTTTGAAAATAGTATATATAGTATAATACAGCATCGACAGTAGTAGTAAATGACATCCTATATATCAATATTTACAGGGCATTCGAAAAGTATTCAGACCCCTTCTCTTTTTCCACATTTTGTTACGATACAGCCTTATTCTAAAATGGATAAAAGTGTGTTTTTCCCTCAATCAACACACAATACACCATAATGACAAAGCAAAAACAAGTTTAGACATTTTTGCTAATTTCTAAAATAAAATAAAATAAACTGAAATATTAGATTTACAGAAGTTTTCAGACCCTTTACTCAGTACTTTGTTAAAGCGCATTTGGCAGCCATTACAGCCTTGAGATGTCTCGAGCCTCAAGCTCTGTCAGGTTGGATGGGGTGCATCGCTGCACAGCAATTTTCAGGTCTCTCCAACGATGTTTGAGCTCTGGCTGGGCCATTCAAGGACATTCAGAGACCTGTCCCGAAGCCACTGCTGCATTGTATTGGCTGTGTGATTAGGGTCGTTGTCCTGTTGGAAGGTTAACCTTCGCCCCAGGCTGAGGTCCTGATCGCTCTTGAGCAGGATTTCATGAAGGATCTCTCTGTAATTTGCTCCCGACATCCTTCCCTCGATCCCAACTAGTCTCTGATAAACATCCCCACAGCATGATGCTGCCACTACCATGCTTCACCGTAGGGATGGTGCCAGGTTTCCTCCAGACGTGACGCTTGGCATTCAGGCCAAAAAGGTAAATCTTCGTTTCATCAGACCAGAGAATTGTGTTTCTCATGGTCTGAGAGTCATTTAGGTGCCTTTTGGCAAATTCCAAGTGTGCTGTCATGTGCCTTTTACTGAGGAGTGGCTTCTGTCTGGTCACTCTGGTCACTCCATAAAGGCCTGATTGGTGGAGTTCTGCAGAGATGCTTGTCCTTCTGGAAGGTTCTCCCATCTCCACAGAGGAACACTGGAGCTCTGTCAGAGTGAACATCGAGTTCTTGGTCACCTCCCTGACCAAGGTCCTTCTCCCCCCAATTTCTCAGTTTGGCCGGGCGGCCAGCTCTACGAAGAGTCTTGGTGGTTCCAAACTTCTTCCATTGAAGAATGATGGAGGTCACTGTGTTCTTGGGGACCTTCAATTCTGCAAAAGATTTTTGGTGCACTCGTGGCTTGGTTTTTGCTCTGACATGCACTGTCAACTGTGGGACCTTATATAGACAGGTGTGTGCCTTTTGTGGGATCCTGTATTTTACATTATCGCCATTACCATATATATATGATGAAATATTATCTGATGTTGGTTGTGTGAGGTATCTGCATTTGTGCACTTGAGCATAATCATGAGAGTAAACAACTGCTTGCTACATCTACTTGCCTGTTTGTGTGTGTGTGTGACAAGAACTGACTAACATGGTGTGACCTGCATGTTGCAAAACTGTAGATAACAGCCCAGCAGATGCTTTGTCCTTGTGTTTGGATGTAACAATATTGAGCACATGGTGTGACTTGCTGTATCTTACAAAGTTGTGATAGGGAGGGGTGGTCATCACGAGGTTTAACTGAGATGGAAAAATACTGAACAACACAATAGCAGGAACTGAGCAACTGTTCTAACTAGGCTGCGATACCAGAACAGTGAGAATCTATACATCGACGGAGGGAGGACTCCAAGAAGCGCCAAGAGGCGGGGAACAGCCTGAGCACCTGCAATAGGCTGAGCAAGTTTAAACCACGCCCAGCCTCTACTGTGATAGGCCAACAGACGGGTTGGAACAATGTCTATCACAGTATAAGAACACTGTTTACGTACATCTTGTCAGTTCTCTGTTCTGCCCTGCGTGGTATTACAGTGAGCCTGTATATACGAAAGTTGCATTTGCCATTTATTACTTAGCTAATAAAAAATACATAGTACACAATCGGTGACTCATTGTTATATTTATCCTGATACCAGATTCGAATTTACGCAATTCTAACACTTTCCAAATCATGTCCAATTATTTGAATTTACCACAGGTGGATTCCAATCAAGTTGTAGAAACATCTCAAGGATGATCAATGGAAACAGGATGTACCTGAGCTGTATTTCTCATAGCAAAGGGTGTTAATACTTATGTAAATAACGTATTTCTGTTTTTTATTATTAATACATTTGCAAAAAAAATCTACAAATAAGTTTTCATTTTGTTATTATGGGGTATTGTGATGTCATTATGGGGTATTGTGATATCATTATGGGGTATTGTGATGTCATTATGGGGTATTGTGTGTAGATTGATGAGGGAAACAATTATTTAATCGATTTTAGAATAAGGCTGTAACGTAACAAAATGTGGTAAAAGGGAAGGGGTCTGAATAATTTTCCAATGCACTGTACAGCAGTACACGGTAGTACTCACGTGGTACAGCATGCACGTATATAGCATAGTATTAGTACTCACATGGAACAGCATATAAATCAGCCTGCCGTCTCTGAACTTGTCCACAGCATCGTTGGTCGGGACGAACACAGTGAGAGGACCAGGACCTCTCAGAGGCAGAGTAGTCCCACAGTTCTGAAAGACAGACAGACAGACAGACAGACAGACAGACAGACAGACAGACAGACAGACAGACATTGATCAAGTCATGCATTATCATTAGTGCTCTCTACAATGTAAATATTTGTCGTTCTGCCCCTGAGCAAGGCAGATGCCGATTAAGGCATCTGCCTATCTATCTATCTATCTATCTATCTATCTATCTATCTATCTATCTATCTATCTATCTATCTATCTATCTATCTATCTATCTACCTATCTATCTATCTATCTATCTATCTATCTATCTATCTATCTATCTATCTACCTACCTCATCCCCATACTGGTATTTATTTATTTATATTGCTCCTTTGCACCCCAGTATCTCTACCTGCACATTCATCTTCTGCTGATCTACCATTCCAGTATTTAATTGCTATATTGTAATTACTTCGCCACCATGGCCTATTTATTTCCTTAATTTACCTCATTTGCACTCACTGAATATAGACTTTTTGTTTTATTTTGTTCTACTGTCTTATTGACTGTATGTTTTGTTTATTCCATGTGTAACTCTGTGTTGTCTGTTCTCACTGCTATGCTTTATCTTGGCCAGGTCGCAGGTAGACTAGGTATCCCCCTCTCCCTTTCCCTATAACCTATTAGCAGAAGGCTTTTGTACAACTGACTAGGTATCCCCCTTTCCCTTTCTCTATAACCTAGTAGCAGAAGGCTGTTGTACAACTGACTAGGTATCCCCCTTTCCCTTTCTCTATAACCTAGTAGCAGAATGCTGTTGTACAACTGACTAGGTATCCCCCTTTCCCTTTCTCTATAACCTAGCAGCAGAATGCTTTAAGAAGCATTTAAGAACGGTCCAATAAGTAGGTAAAGTACATCAGAAGGAATACCACCATGGCCTGTATTCATAGTAGGATGATCTAGGATCAGTTTAGCGTTTCAGATCATAATAAATCAGATTTCATGGACATGGAGGGACCTGATCATAGATCAGCACTCCTACTCTGAGACTCTTAGTGAATATGAACCCTGAAACAAAACATTTAGTGAAAAACCATTAGAGGCCACTCACGTCCACCAGCGAGAGGAAGCGGTTGTATTTCTCATCCTTTGTCAGGATCTCCCCGATGGTCTTATCAGCAAACTTCAAGTGACAAAACGATCAGTCATTATCATCGAAAGAGTTTGATAGAGGGCACATCTTTGTAGCTTTGCCATAATGGCTTCTGTGTCAAAATAGGCAGCGCATCTGAGGGATATCTCCATTTTAAAGTAGTTAATTTCTTCTTCTTCTACTACTTCTGTGAGTTTATTGACAGTCTGTTAACAAGCTATAAGGTTGCATACTACCACCTAGAGTTATGGAATGTTTTCTCATGAGCATAATTCATGGACTGATCCCTCCTGTTGACCTTGATAGAATTACATGATCCTTCCTTAACTTACATGATCCTTCCTTAACTTAGGAAGTCCCAGCCAATTGGCTACGTCAAAATGGTGAAAGTCCTCAATTGCACTGTTTTGTGAAAATTGGGCCCTCTATGCAACTCTATGGTATCATCCGATCACAAGTGGCAGCATAGTATAATGCTATGGTAGTGTTTCTTCATCCTGGTTCTGGGGACCCAAAGGAGTGCACATTTTAGTTTTTGTCCTAACACTACACAGCTGATTACACTAATAAAGGTCTTAATGACGAGTTGATTATTTGAATCAGGTGTTAATTAAGTGCTGTGGGCAAAAACTAAAATGTGCCCCCCAGGACCAGGATTTAAACACTATGCGGAGGAAAACCAGCAGTAGAGCGGACCTCTGGGCTGAGATGTACTACTCATTCTAATAACATGGTAACACCTGCTCGTCCTTTGGGCTGTCAGGGAGGATGTTCCTGGGTATGATTGGCTGGTCAATGATATGGATAACCCCATTGGCTGCTGGGATGTCCTGCTGGATGACTGAGTAGAGAGTCTCAGGAGACTTCACCAACAGGAATTGCTGTCAAACGACACAAAACTCATTAGGTGTGGGACCAAACACATTGGGGGTGGGACCACCACATGTAATCTCTGTCAAACAACACCAAACACATTGGGGGTGGGACCACCACATGTAATCTGTGTCAAACAACACCAAACACATTGGGGGTGGGACCACCACATGTAATCTGTGTCAAACAACACCAAACACATTGGGTGTGGGACCAAACACATTGGGGGTGGGACCACCACATTGGGGGTGGGACCAAACCCATTGGGGGTGGGACCAAACACACGTAACCTGCGTTTTAAATGGCACCCTATTTCCATATAGTCCTATTCCCTAGAGCCCTATGAGCCCTGGTCAAAAGTAGTGAACTATAAAGGGAATAGGGTGCCATTTGAGATGCAACCCTATAGAAGGAGGACATTTTAAAGATTATAAACAAGATAATTTAGGGTTGCAAAATTCCTGTAACATCCCAGGTTTTCCAGAAATCCCTGTTGGAGGATTATCGGATTTCCTGCTTATTCCCTTTCTGATTCCAGGAATATTCCAACTGGGAAAACCTATGCAGCATTTTGCGACCTTACCCAAAGCATTCAATATTCAGTATTCAGAATGTTTTAAAATCTGGAGAAAAGTCACAGAGATCTAGTTTATCCTGTAGATGAAAGATTATTGAAACATATGATTTGAACCAAGATATGAAAGATAGGATGTGCCTAGACATACAGATGAATGAGAATATAGCATTTCTTTCACCTTATTGGGCTTGAACCTGAGTTGTAGTCACCTTATTGGGCTTGAACCTGAGTTGTAGTCACCTTATTGGGTTTGAACCTGAGTTGTAGTCACCTTATTGGGTTTGAACCTGAGTTGTAGTCACCTTATTGGGCTTGAACCTGAGTTGTAGTCCACTTGCAGTATAGACGTCGGTTCTATCCAGGCTTTTATACAGGTACTGACCCCTCACCAGGTAACGTTGACACACAGACTCGTCGGTCACGCCCTGAGGAGGATGGACAACAGGACAGGAGTCAGTAACCTGGGCTGCATCTCTAATTGTGCCACTAAGGCTGCAACATTCCAGTCATTTTCCCAAAATTCCCTGGTTTTCCAAAAATCCTGGTTGAAGGATTCACAATTTTCCTAGTCATTCCCTTTTAAACCCAGAAATCTTGCAACCAGGATTCCTGGAAAGTCATGGAATTTTGTACACATTTATACACACCTAGTACACATTTATTTATTGCTAACACTTTAGCTGAAGAGAGCATAAGCTTGGGATGCAACTCTGGCCTGTTCAAATCTGATCGTGCTTTAGCTGACTGGTTGCCATGAGGCAGAGGAGTGGACTAAAGCAGTGATGCTGTTGTAGCCCTGAACTAGCTCACCTGATTGACCTATTAAAGGGATTGATGATTAGCTTGTTGAATCAGGGGTGCTAGATCTGAAACAGTTCTAATACAGGGAATGGCTGGGGGTCCAGAGGAGAGGTCTGATAACCCCCAGGACAGGGAACGGCTGGGGGTCCTGAGGAGAGGTCTGATAATCCCTGGACAGGGAACGGCTGGGGTTCCTGAGGAGAGGTCTGATAATCCCTGGACAGGGAACGGCTGGGGGTCCTGGGGAGAGGTTTGATAATCCCTGGACAGGGAACGGCTGGGGGTCCTGAGGAGAGGTTTGATAATCCCTGGACAGGGAACGGCTGGGGGTCCTGGGGAGAGGTTTGATAATCCCCAGGACAGGGAACGGCTTGGGGTCCTGAGGAAAGGTCTGATACCCCCCTGGACAGGGAACAGCTGGGGGTCCTGAGGAGAGGTTTGATAATCCCTGGATGGGGAACGGCTGGGGGTCCTGGGGAGAGGTTTGATAATCCCTGGACAGGGAACGGCTGGGGGTCCTGAGGAGAGGTTTGATAATCCCTGGACAGGGAACGGCTGGGGGTCCTGGGGAGAGGTTTGATAATCCCCGGGACATGGAACGGCTGGGGGTCCTGGGGAGAGGTTTGATAATCCCCAGGACAGGGAACGGCTGGGGGTCCTGGGGAGAGGTTTGATAATCCCCAGGACAGGGAACGGCTTGGGGTCCTGAGGAGAGGTCTGATAACCCCCTGGACAGGGAACAGCTGGGGGTCCTGAGGAGAGGTTTGATAATCCCTGGACGGGGAACGGCTGGGGGTCCAGGGGAGAGGTTTGATAATCCCTGGACAGGGAACGGCTGGGGGTCCTGAGGAGAGGTTTGATAATCCCTGGACATGGAACAGCTGGGGGTCCTGGGGAGAGGTTTAATAATCCCCAGGACAGGGAACGGCTTGGGGTCCTGAGGAGAGGTCTGATAACCCCCTGGACAGGGAACAGCTGGGGGTCCTGAGGAGAGGTTTGATAATCCCTGGACGGGGAACGGCTGGGGGTCCTGAGGGGAGGTTTGATGACCCCAAGACTAAAGCACAGACAGATCTGGGATCAGGGTGAGGTTAGTATGATTATCAACCTCTGGGTTAGGTTGTTAGGGTTAGGTTGTTATGGTTGCGTTATTAGGGTTAGGTTGTTTGGGTTAGGTTGTTAGGATTAGGTTGTTATGGTTACGTTATCAGGGTTAGGTTGTTAGGGTTAGGTTGTTAGGGTTACGTTATAAGGGTTAGGTTGTTAGGGTTAGGTTGTTAGGGTTAAGTTATAAGGGTTAGGTTGTTAGGATTATGGTTGTTAGGGTTACGTTATAAGGGTTAGGTTGTTAGGATTAGGTTGTTAGGGTTACGTTATAAGGATTAGGTTGTTAGGGTTACGTTATAAGGATTAGGTTGTTAGGGTTACGTTATAAGGATTAGGTTGTTAGGGTTACGTTATAAGGGTTAGGTTGTTAGGGTTACGTTATAAGGGTTAGGTTGTTAGGATTAGGTTGTTAGGGTTAGGTTGTTAGGATTAGGTTGTTAGGGTTACGTTATAAGGGTTAGGTTGTTAGGGTTAGGTTGTTAGGGTTAGGTTGTTAGGATTAGGTTGTTAGGGTTACGTTATAAGGGTTAGGTTGTTAGGGTTAGGTTGTTAGGGTTAGGTTGTTAGGGTTACGTTATAAGGATTAGGTTGTTAGGGTTACGTTATAAGGGTTAGGTTGTTAGGGTTACGTTATAAGGGTTAGGTTGTTAGGGTTAGGTTGTTAGGATTAGGTTGTTAGGGTTACATTATAAGGGTTAGGATGTTAGGGTTAGGTTGTTAGGGTTAGGTTGTTAGGGTTAGGTTGTTAGGGTTAGGTTGTTAGGGTTAGGTTGTTAGGGTTAGGTTTTACGTTAACTTACTGCTAGAGGCACAATGAAGGACGAAAGAGGGACGAAAGCGGTGAAAGGTCCCTGTTGGCTGATGGTCAGCCTACAGTCTCTCACTGAATATAAAGAAAACAGACATTAGTAACCTGCCGTTTAACAACAACAATAACACATATAGGGAGGTTGGGTACCAAATAGCAAGATGGCTCCAGAGAGCTTCCCCTTGTGTGTCCCCTCCCTGTTCAGCTCCACTAGCCGTTCCATCAGGTTGCCATAACAACGGTAGCCATCGCCGATCTGTTGGGCGTTGCACAAGCACCTGACCGAGGAGAGAGAGAGAGCGAGAGAGAGGGAGAGAGAGAGAGAGAGAGAGAGAGAGAGAGAGAGAGAGAGAGAGAGAGAGAGAGAAAAGGAGAGCATTCAATTCAGAGTTAAAATACAGATTGATTGGTTGATTAGTTGATTAGTTGGTTGATTGATTGGTTGACCCACCTGGGGTATCCGTCCAGGCCGGTCTCACAGCCGGCGTTGGGGTGGCAGGTGGTGTCATTACATACATTCTTCAGGGTACAGCCGGAGGACGGGGTAGAGCCCTCCCAACCATGCATACAATCACATCTAGACTGGAAGATCAGATACAGACAGATACAGACATTCAGTTTCCCGTTTATTGGAACTTTCACAATGTTCTAGATTCCCTGCACATTCCATCCTTCCGAGAATCTTCCGACCAGGAATTCTGAAAAACTTTTGGATAACTTAGCGGAATTTTGCAAGCCTACACACAGAGTTACACCCTATCCATCCCGCTCAACTATACACACAGGTGTGGCTGCTTTGCGTGATGTATTGTTGTCTCTACCTTCTTTCCCTTTGTGCTGTTGTCTGTGCCCAATAATGTTTGTACCATGTTTTGTGCTGCTGCCTTGTCAAATCAAATCAAATTGTATTTGTCACATGCGCCGAATACAACAGGTGTACAGTGAAATGCTTACAAGACCTTAACCAACAATGCTTTAAGAAGTTTTAAGACATCTTTTAAATAATTAGTGTTAAGTAAAAAATAAAGGTAAGAAATAATTAAACAGCATCAGTAAAATAAAAAGCAAGGCTATATACAGTTGGAAACCGGTACAGCGTCAATGTGGAGGCTATATACAGGGGGCACCGGTACAGAGTCAATGTGGAGGCTATATACAGGGGGTACCGGTACAGCGTCAATGTGGAGGCTATATACAGGGGGCACCGGTACAGAGTCAATGTGGAGGCTATATAAAGTTGGAAACCGGTACAGCGTCAATGTGGAGGCTATATACAGGGGGCACCGGTACAGAGTCAATGTGGAGGCTATATACAGTTGGAAACCGGTACAGAGTCAATGTGGAGGCTATATACAGTTGGGAACCGGTACAGAGTCAATGTGGAGGCTATATACAGTTGGAAACCGGTACAGAGTCAATGTGGAGGCTATATACAGGGGGTACCGGTACAGAGTCAATGTGGAGGCTATATACAGTTGGGAACCGGTACAGAGTCAATGTGGAGGCTATATACAGTTGGAAACCGGTACAGAGTCAATGTGGAGGCTATATACAGGGGGTACCGGTACAGAGTCAATGTGGAGGCTATATACAGTTGGAAACCGGTACAGAGTCAATGTGGAGGCTATATACAGTTGGAAACTGGTACAGAGTCAATGTGGAGGCTATATACAGTTGGAAACCGGTACAGAGTCAATGTGGAGGCTATATACAGTTGGAAACCGGTACAGAGTCAATGTGGAGGCTATATACAGGGGGTACCGGTACAGAGTCAATGTGGAGGCTATATACAGTTGGGAACCGGTACAGAGTCAATGTGGAGGCTATATACAGTTGGAAACCGGTACAGAGTCAATGTGGAGGCTATATACAGGGGGTACCGGTACAGAGTCAATGTGGAGGCTATATACAGTTGGAAACCGGTACAGAGTCAATGTGGAGGCTATATACAGTTGGAAACTGGTACAGAGTCAATGTGGAGGCTATATACAGTTGGAAACCGGTACAGAGTCAATGTGGAGGCTATATACAGGGGGTACCGGTACAGAGTCAATGTGGAGGCTATATACAGTTGGAAACCGGTACAGAGTCAATGTGGAGGCTATATACAGTTGGAAACCGGTACAGAGTCAATGTGGAGGCTATATACAGGGGTACCGGTACAGAGTCAATGTGGAGGCTATATACAGTTGGAAACCGGTACAGAGTCAATGTGGAGGCTATATACAGGGGGTACCGGTACAGAGTCAATGTGGAGGCTATATACAGTTGGAAACCGGTACAGAGTCAATGTGGAGGCTATATACAGTTGGAAACCGGTACAGAGTCAATGTGGAGGGTATATACAGTTGGAAACCGGTACAGAGTCAATGTGGAGGCTATATACAGTTGGAAACCGGTACAGAGTCAATGTGGAGGCTATATACAGTTGGAAACCGGTACAGAGTCAATGTGGAGGCTATATACAGTTTGAAACCGGTACAGAGTCAATGCTCAGGGGCACCAGTTAGTGAGGTAATTGACGTAATATGTACATGTAGGTAGAGTTAAAGTGACTGTGCATAGATAATAAACAGAGAGTAGCAGCAGTGTATAAGAGGGGTCTGGGTATCCTTTTGATTAGCTGTTCAGGAGTCTTATGTCTTGGGGGTAGAAGCTGTTAAGAAACATTTTGGACCTCGACTTGGCGCGCCGTGTGGAGAGAGAGAGAAGAGAGAACAGGCTATGACTATGTTGTGTTGCTACCATGTGTTGCTGCCTTGCTATGTTGTTGTCGTAGGTCTCTCTTTAAGTAGTGTTGTTGTGTCTCTCTTGTTGTGATGTGTGTTCTATATTTTAATTAAATGTATTTTTAATCCCAGCCCCCGTCCCCGCAGGAGGCCTTCTGGTAGGCCGTCATTGTAAATAAGAATTTGTCTTAACTGACTTGCCTAGTTAAGGGACCCTTTAAAAAAAAAAAAAATCCTAAAATTACATACCCAAATCTAACTGCCTGCAGTTCAGGACCTGAAGCAAGGATATGCATATTCTTGATACCATTTGAAAAGAGAAAGGCCATTATGTATTATTCCAGCCCAGGTGTAATTTAGATGTTGGCTACTAGATGGTAGCAGTGTATGTGCAAAGGTTTAGACTGATCCAATGAGCCATTACATTTCTGTTAAAACATTTGTATCAAGTCTGCCCAAATGTGCCTAATTGGTTTATTAATAACTTTTGAAATTCATAATTGTGCACTCTCCTCTAACAATAGCATGGTATTTAATTGTAATAGCTACTGTAAATTGGACAGTGCAGTTAGATTAACAAGAATTTAAGCTTTGCCAATATCAGATATGTCTATGTCCTGGGAAATGTTCTTGTTACTTACAACCTCATGCTAATCTCATTAGCCTACGTCAGCTTAACCGTCCCGAGGGGGACCCACCAATCCTGTAGAGGTTTAAAATAAAGTTTAAAATGTTTTATCAAATACACCTAACCATCCCATTAAACCATACACTATTACCTAGACTGGTTGTTAATGTGAAAGGCCCAGTGCACTCAAAAATGAGATTTTCCTGTGTTTCATATATTTTTCCACACTATGAGGTTGGAATAATACTGTGAAAATTTGAAAATTATGATGCACTTTCAGTGTAAGATCTGTTTGAAAAGACCGGCTGAAATTTCAGCATGTTTTGGTGGGATGGAGTTTTGGCCTGGTTCCAAACCTCGGCCAATAACAGTTAGTTTTCCGCCCCACTCAGATCACTCCCAGGCAGTCCTAGTAAAGATCTTACTTGAGAAATTGCTCTTCGCTAAGAAGCTATTTCTGTAATCTACATGTACTCACAATCAACATTACAGTTGTTATGCTATAAGATTTTATATAACAAATCAGCCTAATTTCCTGATGCACTGTCATTCATTGTTCTCTTTCCCCTTGTAATCAAAGGGTAGCCTAGTGGTTAGAGTGTTGGACTAGTAACCGGAAGGTTGCGAGTTCAAACCCCCGAGCTGACAAGGTACAAATCTGTCGTTCTGCCCCTGAACAGGCAGTTAACCCACTGTTCCCAGGCCGTCATTGAAAATAAGAATTTGTTCTTAACTGACTTGCCTGGTTAAATAAAGGTAAAATAAATAAAATAAAAAAAGAGTTGGCAAGCAATGCTACAAATTGGTTACGATCTCAGATTTCATTTCATATAAAGTTTGTTTATCTGTGATGAACACAAGGTGGTTTTGTTTAACATCTACAATTTGTGTTACATTTTTTCAAATTCTATTCTATATCAAAGCATTTCTGTTTGTCGTAGAACCATGGGACTACTTTATGGCTGCAGGAGACTCTCAGCTTTCAGGATGTGATGTACCGTTCTGACACAAATTGATGGACAGACCAGCGCTAGAGTTTTAAAGGCTGTGGATATGTAACCCGATACCCCCGGTGTCTTGCTGTGGATATGCAACCCGATACCCCCGGTGTCTTGCTGTGGATATGTAACCCGATACCCCCGGTGTCTTGCTGTGGATATGTAACCCGATACCCCCGGTGTCTTGCTGTGGATATGTAACCCGATACCCCCGGTGTCTTGCTGTGGATACGTAACTCGATACCCCCGGTATCTTGAGAGACCTACTCAATTCAAGCTTGGAAGAGGGGCTCTCAGCCAAAACAATAGCATAGCAAATTGGCTGAACAGAAGCTGATTTATCAGTGAATTACCTTGATAAAACAATTAAATTATAACTAAACTCCTCTAAATCGTATAGATTGAGCATTTCAAGCTTTTTGAGGTCGGTTCGGTTTAGGTTTGATTAGTGTTTTTAGACATTAAATGCACGATGCATTATGTGGGTTGAATGCTGTAACAACACAGAATAAAGTAATTAATAAAAGTCACATGATGGTAGAGACTGTCCATTACTGCTTATCACTAACCATCATTTCTTCACATGACTTCACTAAAATATTTCAGTTGTTGTGTTTATTACATTGTTTTTTATTTGATGGCTTTATTATTTCATTCCAAGTCATCATCTCATCTCTCTAGAGCTGCTGTCTATGCTGTCTGACAACAGCACTATTGTAGTAGTTCTTCAAATTAAATAAGGCATATTTACATGACTGCTGAATACAAACTATCGATAGATAAATCGTTCATGAAATTTCAGTTAGAGATACGTTGTGAAGCAACTGCTCCATCCTTCTCTCTTCTCTCCATCTCCAGGCAAGTACGAGCGCAATGGATTATGGTCATTGTAGTTCATTGCATTTAAATAATTGATCCTTTTAAAAATAAAATAAAAGTAACTGACATTTTGGTTAAATTGCTCAGCACTAACAGATACACACAAACCCTGCTGGTATAGATACACACAAACCCTGCTGGTATAGACAGACTAACCCTGCTTGTATAGACACAGACTAACCCTGCTGGTATAGACACAGTTTAACCCTGCTGGTATAGACAGACTAACCCTGCTGGTAAAGACAGACTAACCCTGCTGGTATAGACACAGACTAACCCTGCTGGTATAGACAGACTAACCCTGCTGGTATAGACAGACTAACCCTGCTGGAATAGACACAGTTTAACCCTGTTGGAATAGACACAGTTTAACCCTGTTGGTATAGACAGACTAACCCTGCTGGAATAGACACAGTTTAACCCTGCTGGTATAGACAGACTAACCCTGCTGGTGCAGACACAGACTAACCCTGCTGGTATAGACAGACTAACCCTGCTGGTACAGACAGACTAACCCTGCTGGTATAGATACAGACTAACCCTTCTGGTATAGACACAGACTAACCCTGCTGGTATAGACACAGACTAACCCTGCTGGTATAGATACAGACTAACCCTGCTGGTATAGATACAGACTAACCCTGCTGGTATAGACACAGACTAACCCTGCTGGTATAGACACAGAATAACCCTGCTGGTATAGACAGACTAACCCTGTTGGTACAGACAGACTAACCCTGCTGGTATAGATACAGACTAACCCTGCTGGTATAGACACAGACTAAACCTGCTGGTATAGACACAGACTAACCCTGCTGGAATAGACACAGTTTAACCCTGCTGATATAGACAGACTAACCCTGCTGGTATAGACACAGACTAACCCTGCTGGAATAGACACAGTTTAACCCTGCTGGTATAGACACAGACTCACCTTGCCAGGGCTATTATAGACACAGACAGTGGAATTGCGAGGACAGCCTCCGTTGTCCTCGTCACATGGGTTGATGGGAACACACATCCGACCATCCCCCTTGTAACCTGCCTTACACTGGCACTGGAACAGCCGCCCCCCCAGCCAAGAACAGTCCGCATTCACATCACATTGTTTAGCAGAACAAAAACCTGGGAAATAATATAAATATTCAATTATGGAACGGAATAGAAGAGAGTAAATCAGAAGGGATCACAGCAGAACAGAATAAAACAGAATAGAACAGGATTTAATAAAACAGAATAGAAGTGAATAGAACAGAATAAAACAGAATAGAATAGAACAGAATAAAACAGAATAGAACAGAATTTGATAGAACAGGACAGAGCAGAATAGAACAGAACAGAACAGAAATTAATAGAACAGAATAGAACAGAATTTAGTAGAACAGAATAAAACAGAATAGAACAGAATTTGATAGAACAGGACAGAGCAGAATAGAACAGAACAGAACAGAAATTAATAGAACAGAATAGAACAGAATTTAGTAGAACAGAATAAAACAGAATAGAACAGAATTTAATAGAACAGAATAGAACAGAACAGGACAGAGCAGAATAGAACATAATTTAATAGAACAGAATAGAACAGAATTTAGTAGAACAGAATAAAACAGAATAGAATAGAACATAATAAAACAGAATAGAATAGAACAGAATAAAACAGAATAGAATAGAACAGAATAAAACAGAATAGAATAGAACAGAATAAAACAGAATAGAAGTGAATAGAACATAATAAAACAGAATAGAACATAATTTAATAAAACAGAATAGAACAGAATTTAATAGAACAGAATAGAACAGAACGGGACAGAGCAGAATAGAACAGAATTTAATAGAACAGAATAGAACAGAATACAAGTGAATAGAACAGATTGAAACAGAATAGAACAGAACAGAGCAGAATAGAACAAAATTTAATAGAACAGAATAGAACAGAACAGAGCAGAGCAGAACAGAACATAATTTAATAGAACAGAATAGAACAGCATTTAATATAACAGAATAGAACAGAACAGAGCAGAGCAGAACAGAACATAATAGAATAGAGCAGCAAAGAATAGAACATAGCAGAATAGAATAGAACAGATCAGAATAGAATAAAGCAGCATAGAATAGAACATAGCAGAATAGAATAGAACAGAGCAGGATATAATAGAATAGAGCAGCATAGAATAGAACATAGCAGAATAGAATAGAACAGATCAGAATAGAATAGAGCAGCATAGAATAGAACATAGCAGAATAGAATAGAACAGATCAGAATAGAATAAAGCAGCATAGAATAGAACATAGCAGAATAGAATAGAACAGAGCAGGATATAATAGAATAGAGCAGCATAGAATAGAACATAGCAGAATAGAATAGAACAGATCAGAATAGAATAGAGCAGCATAGAATAGAACATAGCAGAATAGAATAGAACAGAGCAGAATAGAATAGAGCAGCATAGAATAGAACATAGCAGAATAGAACAGAATAGAGCAGAATAGAACAGAACAGAGTAGAATAGAACATAATAGAATAGAGCAGAATAGAACAGAATAGAATAGAACAAAGCAGAATAGAATATAATAGAACAGAGCAGAGCAGGACAGAATAGAATATAGCAGAATAGAATAGAACATAGCAGAATAGAATAGAACAGAGCAGAATGGAACAGAACAGAGTAGAATAGAACATAATAGAATAGAGCAGAATAGAACAGAATAGAATAGAACAGAGCAGAATAGAATAGAACAGAGCAGAGCAGGACAGAATAGAATATAGCAGAATAGAATAGAACAGAGCAGAATAGAACAGAACAGAATAGAAC
This sequence comes from Oncorhynchus mykiss, assembly GCF_013265735.2. Taxonomy (NCBI): domain Eukaryota; kingdom Metazoa; phylum Chordata; class Actinopteri; order Salmoniformes; family Salmonidae; genus Oncorhynchus; species Oncorhynchus mykiss. The sequence goes on along the minus strand of NC_048581.1, from coordinate 93,313,912 downwards.
AGAGCAGAATAGAACAGAACAGAATAGAAAAGAGCAGAATTGAATAGAGCAGAATAGAATAGAACAGAATAGAACAGAATAGAACAGAACAGAATAGAACAGAACAGAATAGAACAGAGCAGAATTGAATAGAGCAGAATAGAATAGAACAGAATAGAACAGAATAGAACAGAACAGAATAGAACAGAACAGAACAGAACAGAGCAGAATAGAACAGAGCAGAATAGAACAGAATAGAATAGAACAGAGCAGAATTGAATAGAGCAGAATAGAATAGAACAGAGCAGAGCAGGACAGAATAGAATTTGGCAGAATAGAATAGAACAGAGCAGAATAGAACACAGCAGAATATAACAGAGCAGAATATAATATAATAGAGCAGAGCAGAATAAACCAAATAAAACAGAATAGAACAGGATATAACAGGATAGAACAAGATAGAACAGAATAGAACAGAATATATTATAACAGAACAGAATAGAACAGAATAGAACAGAATAGAACAGAATAGAACAGAATAGAACAGAATATATTATAACAGAACAGAATAGAACAGAATAGAACAGAATAGAACAGAATAGAACAGAATAGAACAGAATAGAACAGAATATATTATAACAAAACAGAAGAGAACATGATAGAACAGGATAGAACAGAATAGAACAGAATATATTATAACAGCACAGGATAGAACAGAATAGAACAGAATATATTATAACAGAACAGGATAGAACAGGATAGAACAGGATAGAACAAGATAGAACAGAATAGAACAGAATATATTATAACAGAACAGAATAGAACAGAATAGAACAGAATAGAACAGAATAGAACAGAATATATTATAATAGCACAGGATAGAACAGAATAGAACAGAATATATTATAACAGAACAGAATAGAACAGAATAGAACAGAATAGAACAGAATAGAATAGGATAGAACAGAATATATTATAACAGAACAGAATAGAACAGAATAGAACAGAATAGAACAGAATATATTATAACAGCACAGGATAGAACAGAATAGAACAGAATATATTATAACAGCACAGGATAGAACAGAATAGAACAGAATATATTATAACAGAACAGAATAGAACAGGATAGAACAGGATAGAACAGAATAGAACAGAATATATTATAACAGCACAGGATAGAACAGAATAGAACAGAATATATTATAACAGAACAGGATAGAACAGGATAGAACAGAATAGAACAGGATAGAACAGGATAGAACAGAATAGAACAGGATAGAACAGAATAGAACAGGATAGAACAGGATAGAACAGAATAGAACATAATTGAGCAGAATGAAACAGAATAGAACAGAATAGAACATAATTGAGCAGAATGGAACAGAATAGAACAGAATAGAACAGGATAGAACAGGATAGAACAGAATAGAACAGGATATATTATAACAGAACAGGATAGAACAGAATAGAGCAGAATAGAACAGAATAGAGCAGAATAGAACAGAATAGAACAGGATATATTATAACAGAACAGGATAGAACAGAATTGAGCAGAATGGAATAGGATAGAGCAGAATAGAAAAGAATAGAGCAGAATAGAGCATGAATAGAACAGAATAGAGCAGAATGGAACAGAATAGAACAGAATAGAACAGGATAGAACAGAATAGAACAGAATAGAACAGAAATTAACAGAATAGAACAGAATAGAACAGGATAGAACAGAATAGAGCAGAATGGAGCAGAATGGCATAAAATAGAAAAGAGCAGAATAGAATAGAACAGAGCAGAATATAATATAAATGAGCAGCCTATGAATTTTGGGAAAGTTAGCAGAATTTTGTCACCCTAGTGATATCTATGAACTCTGTTACCTGAGCAACGGTCTCCAGTCTTGTGAAACCCAGGAAGACATTGACACACAGAGTTGTCTGCCACTCCTTTACAGTGGGAGTAGGCACTGCAGTTCTTACAGGCTGCAGAGACTGGAGGTAACATAATACACATCATCAGTAGACACCAACCTACAGTACCTGAAGTACCTTTCACTAAATGAGATCACTAAATGGGATCACTAAATGAGATCACTAAATGAGATCACTAAATGAGATCACTAAATTAGATCACTAAATGGGATCACTAAACGAGATCACTAAATGGGATCACTAAATGGGATCACTAAATGAGATCACTAAATGGGATCACTAAACGAGATCACTAAATGGGATCACTAAACGAGATCACTAAATGGGATCACTATATGAGATCACTAAATGAGATCACTAAATGGGATCATTAAATGAGATCACTAAATGGGATCACTAAATGAGACCATTAAATGGGATCACTAAATGGGATCACTAAATGAGATCACTAAATGAGATCACTAAATGAGATTACTAAATGGGATCACTAAATGAGATCACTAAATGAGATTACTAAATGGGATCACTAAATGAGATTACTAAATGGGATCATTAAATGGGATCACTAAATGGGATCACTAAATGAGATCACTAAATGAGATCACTAAATGGGATCACTATATGAGATCACTAAATTAGATCACTAAATGGGATCATTAAATGAGATCACTAAATGGGATCACTAAATGAGACCATTAAATGGGATCACTAAATGGGATCACTAAATGAGATCACTAAATGAGATCACTAAATGGGATCACTAAATGAGATCACTAAATGAGATCACTAAATGGGATCACTAAATGAGATCACTAAATGAGATCACTAAATGAGATCACTAAATGGGATCACTAAATGAGATCACTAAATGAGATCACTAAATGAGATCACTAAATGGGATCACTAAATGAGATCACTAAATGAGAACAAGATAACAATTATCAATCAATACATTTTATTTTTTGAAAGCTTGTCTGGTCCAGAACACGGTGAAAACTGGGTTTCCTTTAAAAAAAGACATGTATTTCACATGTGAAATGTTCCAAAAGATGTATGTAATCACATTTGAAGTCAATGTGATAACGTGACAACATGTAAAACAACATGTGATAACATATGTGATAAACGTGATCAGGTCTTCAAAAAAAACACGTTTTAACACGATTTTCCATGTGAAATCATTACTTTTTTTGTAACGGTGAATATTAGATGTGTGTATATTAGTAAGCCACCAATTGTGCAAATCCTCCCACTTAAAAAGATGAGAGAGGCCTGTCATTTTCATCATAGGTACACTTCAACTATGACAGATAAAATGAGAAGAAAAAAATCTATTTTTAATGAATTTATTTGCAAATTATGGTGGAAAATGTGTACCTGTGATGAAAATTACAGGCCTCTCTCATCTTTTTAAGTGGGAGAACTTTGGTGGCTGACTAAATACTTTTTTTGCCCCACTGTATCTGGTGTAAAGGAGGGCGGGGTTACCTTGTTCACACCTGGGTCCAGTGTACGGCGGCTGGCAGTAGCACTCTCCGTTCCCATCAGGACCGTTGTTACACTCTCCATTCACACAGCCGCACTCTAGACAACACACCAAAACAATGACAACATTAGCTGACAGGTTAGAATATTCATGGCGGGAATAGAGAGAGAAAGAGAGAGAAATGGGGGAAAAGAGAGATGTAGCAGGGAGAGAGAGATAGGAAGAGGGGGGAGAGAGAGAGATGTGGACCATTTGAATTGAATTGAGAGAAGAGAGAGAGACTTTTGACTGTTTGTCTTTCTTTAATGAAACATCCTCATTTAATTAAAACCTCACCACATTAACCCCCCCCCCAAACCACCTTTAAAAAACAAATATCCCCTGTACTGCATCCTGACCTTGCCCTCTACCCCACAACACAAAACATCACCACACATCACAATAACCAAAACCTCACCACTTCTACAACACACGTTTGACATGTTTGGCCTTTTCCTTCTTCGAATACCTGTACTCATTAAAAACATCCCAACAGTAAACTCCACCCCCAACCTCTCACACAAACATTCCAACAGTAAACTCCACCCCCAACCTCTCACACAAACATTCCAACAGTAAACTCCACCCCCAACCTCTCACACAAACATTCCAACAGTAAACTCCACCCCCAACCTCTCACACAAACATTCCAACAGTAAACTCCACCCCCAACCTCTCACACAAACATTCCAACAGTAAACTCCACCCCCAACCTCTCACACAAACATTCCAACAGTAAACTCCACCCCCAACCTCTCACACAAACATTCCAACAGTAAACTCCAACCCAAACCTCTCACACAAACATCCCAACAGTAAACTCCACCCCAAACCTCTCACACAAACATCCCAACAGTAAACTCCACCCCAACCTCTCACACAAACATTCCAACAGTAAACTCCACCCCAAACCTCTCACACAAACATTCCAACAGTAAACTCCACCCCAAACCTCTCACACAAACATTCCAACAGTAAACTCCACCCCCAACCTCTCACACAAACATTCCAACAGTAAACTCCACCCCCAACCTCTCACACAAACATTCCAACAGTAAACTCCACCCCCAACCTCTCACACAAACATTCCAACAGTAAACTCCACCCCCAACCTCTCACACAAACATCCTAACAGTAAACTCCACCCCCAACCTCTCACACAAACATTCCAACAGAGACATTAATGGCATTACCTGGCGTACACAGAAAACACATGATGCACAGTTTCACTCATGACACAGAAAGGACACCCCTGCCCAACTCCCAGTTCAACCCGTACCAACCAGCTGTTACTGTCCAGGGCTCCATGTAGAACCCTCCACTGGAGGTCCCCTGACCTTTTTGGTACTGGGGGTTTGTAGAGCCCCCTCTAAAACCCAACATACTCTCCGCCCCACATACCCCCTGCCACTGATGTGCCTTCACTCCTGTTAGGCTCCTAATGTTCCTCACCTTAATGCAGAGGTTGTAGAAGGCTTTACCTCCCACATCCTCAAACTCCCTCAGGCTCAGAGTGTTAAAATCTAACAAGTCCTCCAGACCCCCTTGCCAGTCCCCAGTCTCTACCGTCACCTGCAGTGGCGGAAACACTGGTGGCCCCTCCCCCTTCGGGGATGTTAGTCCTGTTTGTTGTGCCAGGACTTCCAGGGTTTTCCACCCCTCCTCCCCCAGCAGCCACAGGTCACCCAGCCTTAGTAAACCCGCTGCCGTCAGTCGCCTCTGCAGGGTGGCCAACTGAACCGATCTCAAAAGGATGGATGGTTTGTGGAAGATAGGCTCCTCCCACACCCACAGCCCAGGCTCCACACCCACCTCTTGTTTGGGCCTCAGCAGCTGCCAGGCCCTCGGCACCGCAGAGTAAAAATCAAAGTGACCTGCTATATTCAGCCTCTCCAGCCTTATGATGAACAGCTGCCAGTCCAACCCTAAACCGCCAGGTTGTTGATTATCACCTCCCTCTATATGACACTTGGAAGAAGAGCCACCTCCACCTGGCCAGTCTTGACACCAGTGCATGTGACAGCCCCTCCCAGTTCTTCCTGACCCACCTCTCTGAGCCCAGGCACATCCCCAAAATGTTAAGCCCTTCCTTTACAACCCCACTGCAAACCCCCTGGAAGCAGAGGGGGGACCCTATCCCTCCATTCCCCACATAACAGAGCTTCGCTCTTGTCCCAGTTCACCTTAACTGACAAATCTCCCCCGTATACCTTCAGACTAATCTATAGTGCCTGCATATCCTAACCATCCCTGACCATCACAGAAACATCATCTGCACATGCCGACACTGCAACGCCTGTCAACACACCCATGCTTATCCAGCACACTCTCTGCAGTCTCCTGCGTAGCAGGCCCAAAAAAGTCTCAACAGCTAGTGTATTTAACTGCCCTGATAGAGGGCACCCTTGTCTAATTCTCCGCCTCACCCAGACTGGCCTATAGAGCCCCCCTCCCACCTTGACCATACATGACACCCCAGCATACAACATCTCCATACAGGCCAAAAACTTTTCTCCAAACCCTCAGACATCACATTAAACAGATTCTCATGGTCCACTATCAAATGCCTTCTCCTGGTCTAAAGAGACCAGTCCACAGTTCACATTAGAAACTCTCAACATGTCCCTGATTAAGAACAAGATGTCTATGATTGAACGTTCTGGGACACAATGTGTCTGGTACTAGAGACCAGATGGGACTTCAGTAGGTTAGCGAGAACCTTGGCAAATATCTTGTAGTTCGCACAGAGCAATGCCACAGGCCTCCAGTTCTTAAGTTCAAACAAGTCCCTTTTCTTGTGCAGGAGATTCAGAACCGCCCGACGACAGCTCTCCTACCCCGACACACTCACTCAACACACAAAAGAAGTCAAGTCCAAATATTCCTCCGAATTTAAAAAAGTCCATCGACCCCCGGGGCACGGCAGGGGGACTTCAGTAGGTTAGAGAGGTTTACGGCCTCTGCCAGTTCATGGGACAACAGGGGAATGTCCATTTCATGCCTTTTTCCCAGAGAGAGTTTAGGGTTCAGAAAACAAAACCGGAGTACACATAGGATCACACAGTTCTGCCCTATACAACTCAGTATACAAGTCAGCTCCCACACCTCACCCCCCAACCCCTTAGGTCACCCGCCCATCAGACAGCCGTAGACAATGAATACCCTTGGCTTCACCGATCTGTGTTTCCAAACCAAAGAAGGAGGAGCTGGGAGCTTCTATCTCCTTGAGCAAGCCTGAGCTGCATCTCCATCTATAGCATGACTAAACCCAGTCTCATCTACACCATCACCTATAACATGACTAGACCCAGTCTCATCTACACCACTATCTATAACATAACTAGACCCAGCCTCAGCTGCATCTCCATCTATAGCATGACTAAACCCAGTCTCATCATCACCCCCAAAACCAATTATTTCTTTGGCCGCCTCTCCTTCCAGTTCTCTGCTGCCAATGACTGGAACGAGCTACAAAAATCTCTGAAACTGGAAACACTTATCTCCCTCCCTAGCTTTAAGCACCAACTGTCAGAGCAGCTCACAGATTACTGCACCTGTACATAGCCCACCTATAATTTAGCCCAAACAACTACCTCTTTCCCTTTCCCTTTTTTGCCTTTACCTCCCTTATCTCACCTCATTTGCATCGTATCGTATTCACATCGTATATAGACTTGTTTATACTGTATTATTGACTGTATGTTTGTTTTACTCCATGTGTAACTCTGTGTCGTTGTATGTGTCGAACTGCTTTGCTTTATCTTGGCCAGGTCGCAATTGTAAATGAGAACTTGTTCTCAACTTGCCTACCTGGTTAAATAAAGGTGAAATAAAATAAATAAATAAAATCTACACCATCATCTATAACATGACTAGACCCAGTCTCATCTACACCACCATTTATAACATAACTAGACCCAGCCTCAGCTACGTCTCCATCTATAGCATGACTAGACCCAGTCTCAGCTACACCATCATCTATAACCTGACTACTCACTTGCTTTGGCAATGTTAACACATGTTCCCCATGCCAATAAAGCCCCTTGAATTGAATTGAATTGAATTGAATTGAATTGAATTGAGAGAGAGAGAGAGAGAGAGAGAGAGAGAGAGAGAGAGAGAGAGAGACAGAGAGAAAGACTGAGAGAGAGACAGAGAGAGAAAGAGAGAGAGAAAGAGACAGAGAGAGAGAGACAAAGAGAGAGAGAGAGAGACACTAAGAGAGAGAGAGAAAGAGAGAGAGAGAAAGAGACAGAGAGAGACTAAGAGAGAGAGAGAGAGAGAGAGAGAGAGACTAAGAGAGAGAGAGAGAGAGAAAGAGAGAGAGAGAGAGAGAGAGTGAGAGAGAGAGAGAGAGAGAGAGAGAGAGATAGAGATGTACCTGATTTACAGTTGTCTCCGTATGAATTCTTGTTGGAACACTGCTGGCAGGCAAAGCCCGTGTATCCCTCCTGATCCAGACAACAAAGGGAAACACACAGAGGCTGAGTCTTATTTCTCCTTCCTTCTCCCGAAGTGTGCACTCGTACACTTTCTTGCTTGGATTTTACAATGGTACACACTTGTGGAAAAATGGGAAGTAGCCAGAGAGTGGAGAAAGCACAAAATCTAAATTCAAGATTATACTCAAATTTACACACACTATATAAACTTGAGATATTACCCTGGAAATGTAGACTTTACAGTGAAATCTGACATCACACTGTATCTACGTCCCAATTCCCATAGGGCTCTGTTCAGAAGTGCACTATACAGGGAGGAAGGAGCCAATACTGTATGGGGCCAGTAGTGTAGGGAGCCAGTAGGGTAGGGAGCCAGTAGTGTAGGGAGCCAGTAGGGTAGGGAGCCAGTAGTGTAGGGAGCCAGTAGTGTAGGGAGCCAGTAGGGTAGGGAGCCAGTAGTGTAGGGAGCCAGTAGTGTAGGGAGCCAGTAGGGTAGGGAGCCAGTAGTGTAGGGAGCCAGTAGTGTATGGAGCCAGTGGTGTATGGAGCAAGTAGGGTAGGGAGCCAGTAGGGTAGGGAGCCAGTGGTGTATGGAGCCAGTAGGGAAGGGAGCCAGTAGTGTAGGGAGCCAGTAGGGTAGGGAGCCAGTAGGGTAGGGAGCCAGTAGTGTAGGGAGATGGTAGGGTAGGGAGCCATTAGAGTAGGGAGCCAGGACTGTAGGGAGCCAGTAGTGTAGGGAGCCAGTAGTGTAGGGAGACCGTAGGGTAGGGAGCCAGTAGGGTAGGGAGCCAGTAGTGTAGGGAGCCAGTAGGGTAGGGAGCCAGTAGAGTAGGGAGCCAGTAGTGTAGGGAGCCAGTAGGGTAGGGAGCCAGTAGGGTAGGGAGCCAGTACTGTAGGGAGCCAGTAGTGTAGGGAGCCAGTAGGGTAGGGAGCCAGTAGTGTAGGGAGCCAGTAGAGTAGGGAGCCAGTAGTGTAGGGAGCCAGTAGTGTAGGGATCCAGTAGTGTATGGAGCCAGTAGGGTAGGGAGCCAGTAGTGTATGGAGCCAGTAGGATAGGGAGCCAGTAGGGTAGGGAGCCAGTACTGTAGGGAGCCAGTAGTGTAGGGAGCCAGTAGTGTAGGGAGACGGTAGGGTAGGGAGCCAGTAGTGTAGGGAGCCAGTAGTGTAGGGAGCCAGTAGGGTAGGGAGCCAGTAGTGTAGGGAGCCAGTAGGGTAGGGAGCCAGTAGTGTAGGGAGCCAGTAGGGTAGGGAGCCAGTAGGGTAGGGAGCCAGTATTGTAGGGAGCCAGTAGGGTAGGGAGCCAGTAGTGTATGACATAATAAAGCCCATTCTCACATTGCAGACACAGGACCCATTCCCTGATATTCCATCCATGCAGGTTCCGTGCCAGTTACAGGTTCTCCCATTCCAGCTAGGACAGGCTGCAGAAACACATATACAGCACCAGCAAATTACATGAAACAGACAGGTTTAGATGACTACTGCAGCCATATTCCCTTTATGTTTCAGTGGCTACATGACATATCATAAAGTACGATAGAAAATCCCCTCTCAGCACTTCCTCTCTGTCTCCCCTCTACATTCCATCACTGTCCATAAAACAACAAAATACCTTCTATTAGGGTATGGTACTCACACAGACACAGAGGACCCCAGAAGTCTGCGCAGCATTTGGGCATGGTGACGGTCCTCTCACATTGGTGGTTGCAGCCATTCAACGCCACCTGTTGCCCTGCGATGGTTACTGAGTACTGGCAACCATCTTGGCCCATGTTGGTATCCATGGACTGGGTGGTGTACTTCTTGAAGCCCCTGGGACACAGCTGAGTCTGGGAGGCAGCACACGACGTACAGGGGGTAGTGGTCTGGTCGGCTCCGGTCTCATCACAACGGTTCATAGAGCTCTGTTGCGATACAGTAACACAGTGATCACTTCCTCCCAATTCCTCCAGGGTAATATGGATATAGATATGTTGTTGTATGTATTTGTTATGATTCAATGATGTCATATTTTGGAACCCACTTGGCTCTGGTCAAAAGAGGTGCACTGTATAGGGTACTTTTTGGGACACATTCCTAAGTCAATGCTTACAGTTTATTCGGAAAGTATTCAGACCCCTTGACTTTTTCCACATTTTGTTATGTTACAGCCTTATCCTAAAATGTATTACAATTGTTGTTCTTAAAAAAAAAACGAGGATGAGGAATCGGACCAAAGCGCAGCGCGGTAAGTGTTCATGACTTTTATTGAACTGAACACTGAAACAAAAATAACAAAGTGAATAAAGGAAACCGAAACAGTCCTGTCAGGTGCAGAACACTAAACAGAAAACAACTACCCACAAAACATAGGAGGGGAAAAGCTACCTAAGTATGGTTCCCAATCAGAGACAACGATAGTCAGCTGTCCCTGATTGAGATCCATACCCGGCCAAAACAAAGAAATACAAAACATAGAAAAAGGAACATAGAATGCCCACCCAAATCAAACCCTGACCAAACCAAAATAGAGACATAAAAAGCTCTCTAAGGTCAGGGCGTGACATCAGGAGTGGCTTCGGGACAAGTCTCTGAATGTCCGTGAGTGGACCAGCCAGAGCCCGGACTTAAACCCGATCGAACATCTCTGGAGAGACCTGAAAATAGCTTTCCAGCGACGCTCCCCATCCAACCTGACAGAGCTTGAGAGGATCTGTAGAGAAGAATGGAAGAAACTCCCCAAATACAGGTGTGCCAAGCTTGTAGCATAATACCCAAGAAGACTCGAGGCTGTAATCGCTGCCAAAATTATTAAAACCTGTTTTTGCTTTGTCATTATGGGGTATTGTGTGAAGATTGATGAAAAAATATTTAATAAATTGTAGAATGACGCTGTAACGTAAAAAATATTGGAAAAGGGGTCTGAATACTTTCAGAATGCACTGTACGTAAAATACCTAACACTAAATCTGTAGCATACTGAATAAAACCCCTTAACTACAGTACCTAAGTATGCTAAATCTACAGTACTAAACCTACAGCACTAAATCTAAAGTAATACATTTACAGCACTAAATCTACAGCACTAAATCTACAGTACTAAACCTACAGCACTAAATCTACAGCACTAAATCTACAGTACTAAACCTACAGCACTAAATCTACAGCACTAAACATACAGCACTAAATCTACAGCACTAAATCTATAGCACTAAATCTACAGTACTAAATCTACAGTACTAAATCTACAGCACTAAATCTACAGTACTAAATCTACAGCACTAAATCTACAGCACTAAACCTACAGCACTAAATCTACAGCACTAAATCTACAGTACTAAATCTCCAGTACTAAACCTACAGCACTAAACCTACAGCACTAAATCTACAGTACTAAATCTACAGCACTAAATCTACAGTACTAAATATACAGCACTAAATCTACAGCACTAAATCTACAGCACTAAATCTACAGCACTAAATATACAGCACTAAACCTACAGCACTAAATATACAGCACTAAACCTACAGCACTAAATATACAGCACTAAACCTACAGCACTAAATCTACAGTACTAAATCTACAGCACTAAACCTACAGCACTAAATCTACAGTACTAAATCTACAGCACTAAATCTACAGCACTAAATATACAGCACTAAATCTACAGCACTAAATCTACAGCACTAAATCTACAGTACTAAATCTACAGTACTAAATCTACAGCACTAAATCTACAGTACTAAATCTACAGTACTAAATTGTCCTTACCCTGCTTTGTATTTAACAGCTGGCTCCTCCCACCTGACCTGTAGTATACAGGCTCCAATAACCTGTCCAGTAGCAGGGTGAATAACTTCCTGCAGGCTCTACACACCTGTCCTGTAGCAGGGTGAATAACTAACTGCAGGCTCCACACACCTGTCCTGTAGCAGGGTGAATAACTAACTGCAGGCTCTACACACCTGTCCTGTAGCAGGGTGAATAACTAACTGCAGGCTCTACACACCTGTCCTGTAGCAGGGTGAATAACTAACTGCAGGCTCTACACACCTGTCCTGTGGCAGGGTGAATAACTAACTGCAGGCTCTACACACCTGTCCTGTAGCAGGGTGAATAACTAGCTGAAGGCTCCACACACCTGTCCTGTGGCAGGGTGAATAACTAACTGCAGGCTCTACACACCTGTCCTGTAGCAGGGTGAATAACTAACTGCAGGCTCCACACACCTGTCCTGTAGCAGGGTGAATAACTAACTGCAGGCTCTACACACCTGTCCTGTGGCAGGGTGAATAACTACCTGCAGGCTCTACACACCTGTCCTGTAGCAGGGTGAATAACTAACTGCAGGCTCTACACACCTGTCCTGTAGCAGGGTGAATAACTAACTGCAGGCTCTACACACCTGTCCTGTAGCAGGGTGAATAACTAACTGCAGGCTCTACACACCTGTCCTGTAGCAGGGTGAATAACTAACTGCAGGCTCCACACACCTGTCCTGTAGCAGGATGAATAACTAACTGCAGGCTCTACACACCTGTCCTGTAGCAGGGTGAATAACTAACTGCAGGCTCCACACACCTGTCCTGTAGCAGGGTGAATAACTAACTGCAGGCTCTACACACCTGTCCTGTAGCAGGGTGAATAACTACTTGCAGGCTCTACACACCTTTCCTGCCCTGTAACATACTGAAAAACTTCATGTAGGCTCTACACTCCTGTCCTGTAGCAGGGTGAATAACTACTTGCAGGCTCTACACACCTGTCCTGCCCTGTAACATACTGAATAACTACTTGCAGGCTCTACACACCTGTCCTGTAGCAGGGTGAATAACTAACTGCAGGCTCTACACACCTGTCCTGTAGCAGGGTGAATAACTAACTGCAGGCTCTACACACCTGTCCTGTAGCAGGGTGAATAACTAACTGCAGGCTCTACACACCTGTCCTAGAGCAGGGTGAACAACTAACTGCAGGCTCTACACACCTGTCCTGTAGCAGGGTGAACAACTAACTGCAGGCTCCACACACCTGTCCTGTAGCAGGGTGAACAACTAACTGCAGGCTCTACACACCTGTCCTGTAGCAGGGTGAATAACTAACTGCAGGCTCTACACACCTGTCCTGTAGCAGGGTGAATAACTAACTGCAGGCTCTACACACCTGTCCTGTAGCAGGGTGAATAACTAACTGCAGGCTCTACACACCTGTCCTGTAGCAGGGTGAATAACTAACTGCAGGCTCTACACACCTGTCCTGTAGCAGGGTGAATAACTAACTGCAGGCTCTACACACCTGTCCTGTAACATGCTGAATAACTAACTGCAGGCTCTACACACCTGTCCTAGAGCAGGGTGAATAACTAACAGCAGGCTCTACACACCTGTCCTGTAGCAGGGTGAATAACTAACTGCAGGCTCCACACACCTGTCCTGTAGCAGGGTGAACAACTACCTGCAGGCTCTACACACCTGTCCTGTAGCAGGGTGAACAACTACCTGCAGGCTCTACACACCTGTCCTGTAGCAGGGTGAACAACTACCTGCAGGCTCTACACACCTGTCCTGTAGCAGGGTGAATAACTAACTGCAGGCTCCACACACCTGTCCTGTAGCAGGGTGAATAACTAACTGCAGGCTCTACACACCTGTCCTGTAGCAGGGTGAATAACTAACTGCAGGCTCTACACACCTGTCCTGTAGCAGGGTGAATAACTAACTGCAGGCTCTACACACCTGTCCTGTAGCAGGGTGAATAACTAACTGCAGGCTCTACACACCTGTCCTGTAGCAGGGTGAATAACTAACTGCAGGCTCCACACACCTGTCCTGTAGCAGGGTGAATAACTAACTGCAGGCTCTACACACCTGTCCTGTAGCAGGGTGAATAACTAACTGCAGGCTCTACACACCTGTCCTGTAGCAGGGTGAATAACTAACTGCAGGCTCTACACACCTGTCCTGTAGCAGGGTGAATAACTAACTGCAGGCTCCACACACCTGTCCTGTAGCAGGGTGAATAACTAACTGCAGGCTCTACACACCTGTCCTGTAGCAGGGTGAACAACTAACTGCAGGCTCCACACACCTGTCCTGTAGCAGGGTGAATAACTAACTGCAGGCTCTACACACCTGTCCTGTAGCAGGGTGAATAACTACTTGCAGGCTCTACACACCTGTCCTGTAGCAGGGTGAATAACTAACTGCAGGCTCCACACACCTGTCCTGTAGCAGGGTGAATAACTAACTGCAGGCTCCACACACCTGTCCTGTAGCAGGGTGAATAACTTCCTGCAGGCTCTACACACCTGTCCTGTAGCAGGGTGAATAACTAACTGCAGGCTCTACACACCTGTCCTGTAGCAGGGTGAATAACTAACTGCAGGCTCCACACACCTGTCCTGTAGCAGGGTGAATAACTTCCTGCAGGCTCTACACACCTGTCCTGTAGCAGGGTGAACAACTAACTGCAGGCTCTACACACCTGTCCTGTAGCAGGGTGAACAACTACCTGCAGGCTCTACACACCTGTCCTGTAGCAGGGTGAATAACTAACTGCAGGCTCTACACACCTGTCCTGTAGCAGGGTGAATAACTAACTGCAGGCTCTACACACCTGTCCTGTAGCAGGGTGAATAACTAACTGCAGGCTCTACACACCTGTCCTGTAGCAGGGTGAATAACTAACTGCAGGCTCTACACACCTGTCCTGTAGCAGGGTGAACAACTAACTGCAGGCTCCACACACC
>NC_048581.1:92955008-92999210 GCF_013265735.2 Oncorhynchus mykiss | reverse complement strand
GGTCTATTGTCCAGGGGTCATACCATCAGCCTTTTGAAAGTAGCTGGGTCTATTGTCCTGGGGTCATACCATCAGCCTTTTGAAACTAGCTGGGTCTATTTCCAGGGGTCATCCCATCAGTCTTTTGAAACTAGCTGGGTCTATTGTCCTGGGGTCATACCATCAGCCTTTTGAAACTATCTGGGTCTATTGTCCAGAGATCATACCATCAGCCTCTTGAAACTATCTGGGTCTATTGTCCTGGGGTCATACCATCAGCCTTTTCAAACTAGCTGGGTCTTTTGTCCAGGGGTCATACCATCAGCGTTTTGAAACTAGCTGAGTCTATTGTCCAGGGATCATACCATTAGCCTTTTGAAACTAGCTGGGTATATTGTGCTGGGGTCTACCATCAGCCGATTGAAACTAGCTGGGTCTATTATCATGTGGTCATACCATCAGGCTTTTGAAAATAGCTGGATCTATTGTACAGGGGTCATACCATCAGCCTTTTGAAACTAGCTGGGTCTATTGTCCTGGGGTCATACCACCAGCCTTTGAAACTAGCTGGGTCTATTGTGCTGGGGTCTACCATCAGCCTTTTGAAACTAGCTGGGTCTATTGTCTGGGGGTCATACCATCAGCGTTTTGAAACTAGCTGGGTCTATTGTCCTGGAGTCATACCATCAGCCTTTTGAAACTAGCTGGGTCTATTGTCCAGGGGTCATACCATCAGCCTTTTGAAAGTAGCTGAGTCTATTGTCCTGGGGTCATACCATCAGCCTTTTGAAACTATGTTGGTCTATTGTCCAGGGATCATACCATCAGCCTTTTGAAACTAGCTGGGTCTATTGTGTTGGGGTCTACCATCAGCCGTTTGAAACTAGCTGGGTCTATTGTCCTGGGGTCATGCCATCAGCCTTTTGAAACTAGCTGGGTCTATTGTCATGGTGTCATACCATCAGCTGTTTGAAACTAGCTGGGTCTATTTTCCTGTGGTCATACCATCAGCCTTTTGAAAATAGCTGGATCTAATGTCCTGGGGTCATACCATCAGCCATTTGAAACTAGCTGGGTCTATTGTCCTGGGGTCATACCACCAGCCTTTGAAACTAGCTGGGTCTATTGTGCTGGGGTCAACCATCAGCCTTTTGAAACTAGCTGGGTCTATTGTCTGGGGGTCATACCATCAGCGTTTTGAAACTAGCTGGGTCTATTGTCCTGGAGTCATACCATCAGCCTTTTGAAACTAGCTGGGTCTATTGTCCAGGGGTCATACCATCAGCCTTTTGAAACTAGCTGGGTCTATTTTCCAGGGGTCATCCCATCAGCCTTTTGAAACTAGCTGGGTCTATTGTCCTGGGGTCATACCATCAGCCTTTTGAAACTATCTGGGTCTATTGTCCAGGGGTCATACCATCAGCCTCTTGAAACTATCTGGGTCTATTGTCCTGGGGTCATACCATCAGCCTTTTGAAACTAGCTGGGTCTTTTGTCCAGGGGTCATGCCATCAACGTTTTGAAATTAGCTGAGTCTATTGTCCAGGGATCATACCATTAGCCTTTTGAAACTAGCTGGGTCTATTGTGCTGGGGTCTACCATCAGCCGATTGAAATTAGCTGGGTCCATTGTCCTGGGGTTATACCATCAGCGTTTTGAAACTAGCTGGGTCTATTTTCCTGTGGTCATACCATCAGCCTTTTGAAAATAGCTGGATCTAATGTCCTGGTGTCATACCATCAGCCTTTTGAAACTATCTGGGTCTATTGTCCTGGGCTCATACCATCAGCCATTTGAAACTAGCTGGGTCTATTGTCCTGGGGTCATACCACCAGCCTTTGAAACTAGCTGGGTCTATTGTGCTGGGGTCTACCATCAGCCTTTTGAAACTAGATGGGTCTATTGTCTGGGGGTCATACCATCAGCGTTTTGAAACTAGCTGGGTCTATTGTCCTGGAGTCATACCATCAGCCTTTTGAAACTAGCTGGGTCTATTGTCCAGGGGTCATACCATCAGCCTTATGAAAGTAGCTGAGTCTATTGTCCTGGGGTCATACCATCAGCCTTTTGAAACTATGTTGGTCTATTGTCCTGGGGTCATACATTCAGCCTTTTGAAACTAGCTGGGTCTATTGTGCTGGGGTCTACCATCAGCCTTTTGAAACTAGCTGGGTCTATTGTCCAGGGGTCATACCATCAGTATTTTGAAACTAGCTCAGTCTATTGTCCAGGGGTCATACCATCAGCCTTTTGAAACTAGCTGGGTCTATTGTCCTGGGCTCATACCATCAGCCGTTTGAAACTAACTGAGTCTATTGTCCAGGGATCATACCATCAGCCTTTTGAAACTAGCTGGGTCTATTGTGCTGGGGTCTACCATCAGCCGTTTGAAACTAGCTGGGTCTATTGTCCTGGGGTCATGCCATCAGCCTTTTGAAACTAGCTGGGTCTTTTGTCATGGGGTCATACCATCAGCTGTTTGAAACTAGCTGGGTCCATTGTCCTGGGGTTATACCATCAGCCATTTGAAACTAGCTGGGTCTATTTTCCTGTGGTCATACCATCAGCCTTTTGAAAATAGCTGGATCTAATGTCCTGGGGTCATACCATCAGCCATTTGAAACTAGCTGGGTCTATTGTCCTGGGGTCATACCACCAGCCTTTGAAACTAGCTGGGTCTATTGTGCTGGGGTCTACCATCAGCCTTTTGAAACTAGCTGGGTCTATTGTCTGGGGGTCATACCATCAGCGTTTTGAAACTAGCTGGGTCTATTGTCCTGGAGTCATACCATCAGCCTTTTGAAACTAGCTGGGTCTATTGTCCAGGGGTCATACCATCAGCCTTTTGAAAGTATGTTGGTCTATTGTCCAGGGATCATACCATCAGCCTTTTGAAACTAGCTGGGTCTATTGTGTTGGGGTCTACCATCAGCCGTTTGAAACTAGCTGGGTCTATTGTCCTGGGGTCATGCCATCAGCCTTTTGAAACTAGCTGGGTCTATTGTCATGGGGTCATACCATCAGCCTTTTGAAACTAGCTGGGTCTATTTTCCTGTGGTCATACCATCAGCCTTTTGAAAATAGCTGGATCTAATGTCCTGGGGTCATACCATCAGCCATTTGAAACTAGCTGGGTCTATTGTCCTGGGGTCATACCACCAGCCTTTGAAACTAGCTGGGTCTATTGTGCTGGGGTCAACCATCAGCCTTTTGAAACTAGCTGGGTTTATTGTCTGGGGGTCATACCATCAGCGTTTTGAAACTAGCTGGGTCTATTGTCCTGGAGTCATACCATCAGCCTTTTGAAACTAGCTGGGTCTATTGTCCAGGGGTCATACCATCAGCCTTTTGAAACTAGCTGGGTCTATTTTCCAGGGGTCATCCCATCAGCCTTTTGAAACTAGCTGGGTCTATTGTCCTGGGGTCATACCATCAGCCTTTTGAAACTATCTGGGTCTATTGTCCAGGGGTCATACCATCAGCCTCTTGAAACTATCTGGGTCTATTGTCCTGGGGTCATACTTCAGCCTTTTGAAACTAGCTGGGTCTTTTGTCCAGGGGTCATGCCATCAACGTTTTGAAATTAGCTGAGTCTATTGTCCAGGGATCATACCATTAGCCTTTTGAAACTAGCTGGTTCTATTGTGCTGGGGTCTACCATCAGCCGATTGAAATTAGCTGGGTCCATTGTCCTGGGGTTATACCATCAGCGTTTTGAAACTAGCTGGGTCTATTTTCCTGTGGTCATACCATCAGCCTTTTGAAAATAGCTGGATCTAATGTCCTGGGGTCATACCATCAGCCTTTTGAAACTATCTGGGTCTATTGTCCTGGGCTCATACCATCAGCCATTTGAAACTAGCTGGGTCTATTGTCCTGGGGTCATACCACCAGCCTTTGAAACTAGCTGGGTCTATTGTGCTGGGGTCTACCATCAGCCGTTTGAAACTAGCTGGGTCTATTGTCCTGGGGTCATGCCATCAGCCTTTTGAAACTAGCTGGGTCTATTGTCATGGGGTCATACCATCAGCTGTTTGAAACTAGCTGGGTCCATTGTCCTGGGGTTATACCATCAGCCATTTGAAACTAGCTCGGTCTATTTTCCTGTGGTCATACCATCAGCCTTTTGAAAATAGCTGGATCTAATGTCCTGGGGTCATACCATCAGCCATTTGAAACTAGCTGGGTCTATTGTCCTGGGGTCATACCACCAGCCTTTGAAACTAGCTGGGTCTATTGTGCTGGGGTCTACCATCAGCCTTTTGAAACTAGCTGGGTCTATTGTCTGGGGGTCATACCATCAGCGTTTTGAAACTAGCTGGGTCTATTGTCCTGGAGTCATACCATCAGCCTTTTGAAACTAGCTGGGTCTATTGTCCAGGGGTCATACCATCAGCCTTTTGAAAGTAGCTGGGTCTATTGTCCTGGGGTCATACCATCAGCCTTTTGAAACTAGCTGGGTCTATTTCCAGGGGTCATCCCATCAGTCTTTTGAAACTAGCTGGGTCTATTGTCCTGGGGTCATACCATCAGCCTTTTGAAACTAGCTGAGTCTATTGTCCAGGGATCATACCATTAGCCTTTTGAAACTAGCTGGGTATATTGTGCTGGGGTCTACCATCAGCCGATTGAAACTAGCTGGGTCTATTATCATGTGGTCATACCATCAGGCTTTTGAAAATAGCTGGATCTATTGTACAGGGGTCATACCATCAGCCTTTTGAAACTAGCTGGGTCTATTGTCCTGGGCTCATACCATCAGCCATTTGAAACTAGCTGGGTCTATTGTCCTGGGGTCATACCACCAGCCTTTGAAACTAGCTGGGTCTATTGTGCTGGGGTCTACCATCAGCCTTTTGAAACTAGCTGGGTCTATTGTCTGGGGGTCATACCATCAGCGTTTTGAAACTAGCTGGGTCTATTGTCCTGGAGTCATACCATCAGCCTTTTGAAACTAGCTGGGTCTATTGTCCAGGGGTCATACCATCAGCCTTTTAAAAGTAGCTGAGTCTATTGTCCTGGGGTCATACCATCAGCCTTTTGAAACTATGTTGGTCTATTGTCCAGGGATCATACCATCAGCCTTTTGAAACTAGCTGGGTCTATTGTGTTGGGGTCTACCATCAGCCGTTTGAAACTAGCTGGGTCTATTGTCCTGGGGTCATGCCATCAGCCTTTTGAAACTAGCTGGGTCTATTGTCATGGGGTCATACCATCAGCTGTTTGAAACTAGCTGGGTCTATTTTCCTGTGGTCATACCATCAGCCTTTTGAAAATAGCTGGATCTAATGTCCTGGGGTCATACCATCAGCCATTTGAAACTAGCTGGGTCTATTGTCCTGGGGTCATACCACCAGCCTTTGAAACTAGCTGGGTCTATTGTGCTGGGGTCTACCATCAGCCTTTTGAAACTAGCTGGGTCTATTGTCTGGGGGTCATACCATCAGCGTTTTGAAACTAGCTGGGTCTATTGTCCAGGGGTCATACCATCAGCCTTTTGAAAGTAGCTGGGTCTATTTCCAGGGGTAATCCCATCAGTCTTTTGAAACTAGCTGGGTCTATTGTCCTGGGGTCATACCATCAGCCTTTTGAAACTATCTGGGTCTATTGTCCAGAGATCATACCATCAGCCTCTTGAAACTATCTGGGTCTATTGTCCTGGGGTCATACCATCAGCCTTTTGAAACTAGCTGGGTCTTTTGTCCAGGGGTCATACCATCAGCGTTTTGAAACTAGCTGAGTCTATTGTCCAGGGATCATACCATTAGCCTTTTGAAACTAGCTGGGTATATTGTGCTGGGGTCTACCATCAGCCGATTGAAACTAGCTGGGTCTATTATCATGTGGTCATACCATCAGCCTTTTGAAAATAGCTGGATCTATTGTACAGGGGTCATACCATCAGCCTTTTGAAACTAGCTGGGTCTATTGTCCTGGGCTCATACCATCAGCCATTTGAAACTAGCTGGGTCTATTGTCCTGGGGTCATACCACCAGCCTTTGAAACTAGCTGGGTCTATTGTGCTGGGGTCTACCATCAGCCTTTTGAAACTAGCTGGGTCTATTGTCTGGGGGTCATACCATCAGCGTTTTGAAACTAGCTGGGTCTATTGTCCTGGAGTCATACCATCAGCCTTTTGAAACTAGCTGGGTCTATTGTCCAGGGGTCATACCATCAGCCTTTTGAAAGTAGCTGAGTCTATTGTCCTGGGGTCATACCATCAGCCTTTTGAAACTATGTTGGTCTATTGTCCAGGGGTCATACCATCAGCCTTTTGAAACTAGCTGGGTCTATTGTCCAGGGGTCATACCATCAGCGTTTTGAAACTAGCTGAGTCTATTGTCCTGGGGTCATACATTCAGCCTTTTGAAACTAGCTGGGTCTATTGTGCTTGGGTCTACCATCAGCCTTTTGAAACTAGCTGGGTCTATTGTCCAGGGGTCATACCATCAGTATTTTGAAACTAGCTGAGTCTATTGTCCAGGGGTCATACCATCAGCCTTTTGAAAATAGCTGGGTCTATTGTCCTGGGCTCATACCATCAGCCGTTTGAAACTAACTGAGTCTATTGTCCAGGGATCATACCATCAGCCTTTTGAAACTAGCTGGGTCTATTGTGCTGGGGTCTACCATCAGCCGTTTGAAACTAGCTGGGTCTATTGTCCTGGGGTCATGCCATCAGCCTTTTGAAACTAGCTGGGTCTATTGTCATGGGGTCATACCATCAGCTGTTTGAAACTAGCTGGGTCCATTGTCCTGGGGTTATACCATCAGCCTTTTGAAACTAGCTGGGTCTATTTTCCTATGGTCATACCATCAGCCTTTTGAAAATAGCTGGATCTAATGTCCTGGGGTCATACCATCAGCCTTTTGAAACTATCTGGGTCTATTGTCCAGGGGTCATACCATCAGTATTTTGAAACTAGCTGAGTCTATTGTCCAGGGGTCATACCATCAGCCTTTTGAAACTAGCTGGGTCTATTGTCCTGGGCTCATACCATCAGCCGTTTGAAACTAACTGAGTCTATTGTCCAGGGATCATACCATCAGCCTTTTGAAACTAGCTGGGTCTATTGTGCTGGGGTCTACCATCAGCCTTTTGAAACTAGCTGGGTCTATTGTCCAGGGGTCATACCATCAGTATTTTGAAACTAGCTGAGTCTATTGTCCAGGGGTCATACCATCAGCCTTTTGAAACTAGCTGGGTCTATTGTCCTGGGCTCATACCATCAGCCGTTTGAAACTAACTGAGTCTATTGTCCAGGGATCATACCATCAGCCTTTTGAAACTAGCTGGGTCTATTGTGCTGGGGTCTACCATCAGCCGTTTGAAACTAGCTGGGTCTATTGTCCTGGGGTCATGCCATCAGCCTTTTGAAACTAGCTGGGTCTATTGTCATGGGGTCATACCATCAGCTGTTTGAAACTAGCTGGGTCCATTGTCCTGGGGTTATACCATCAGCCTTTTGAAACTAGCTGGGTCTATTTTCCTATGGTCATACCATCAGCCTTTTGAAAATAGCTGGATCTAATGTCCTGGGGTCATACCATCAGCCTTTTGAAACTATCTGGGTCTATTGTCCAGGGGTCATACCATCAGCCTTTTGAAACTAGCTGGGTCTATTGTCCTGGGCTCATACCATCAGCCATTTGAAACTAGCTGGGTCTATTGTCCTGGTGTCATACCACCAGCCTTTGAAACTAGCTGGGTCTATTGTGCTGGGGTCTACCATCAGCCTTTTAAAACTAGCTGGGTCTATTGTCCAGGGGTCATACCATCAGCCTTTTGAAAGTAGCTGGGTCTATTGTCCTGGGGTCATACCATCAGCCTTTTGAAACTAGCTGGGTCTATTTCCAGGGGTCATCCCATCAGTCTTTTGAAACTAGCTGGGTCTATTGTCCTGGGGTCATACCATCAGCCTTTTGAAACTATCTGGGTCTATTGTCAAGAGATCATACCATCAGCCTCTTGAAACTATCTGGGTCTATTGTCCTGGGGTCATACCATCAGCCTTTTGAAACTAGCTGGGTCTTTTGTCCAGGGGTCATACCATCAGCGTTTTGAAACTAGCTGAGTCTATTGTCCAGGGATCATACCATTAGCCTTTTGAAACTAGCTGGGTATATTGTGCTGGGGTCTACCATCAGCTGATTTAAACTAGCTGGGTCTATAATCCTGTGGTCATACCATCAGCCTTTTGAAAATAGCTGGATCTATTGTACAGGGGTCATACCATCAGCCTTTTGAAACTATCTGGTTCTATTGTCCAGGGGTCATACCATCAGCCTTTTGAAACTAGCTGGGTCTATTGTCCTGGGCTCATACCATCAGCCGTTTGAAACTAGCTGGGTCTATTGTCCTGGGGTCATACCATCAGCCTTTTGAAACTAGCTGGGTCTATTGTCCTGGGGTCATACCATCAGCCTTTTGAAACTAGCTGGGTCTATTGTCCAGGGGTCATACCATCAGCCTTTTGAAAATAGCTGGGTATATTGTCTGGGGGTCATACCATCAGCCTTTTGAAACTATCTGGGTCTATTGTCCAGAGATCATACCATCAGCCTCTTGAAACTATCTGGGTCTATTGTCCAGAGATCATACCATCAGCCTCTTGAAACGATCTGGGTCTATTGTCTGGGGGTCATACCATCAGCGTTTTGAAACTAGCTGGGTCTATTGTCCTGGAGTCATACCATCAGCCTTTTGAAACTAGCTGGGTCTATTGTCCAGGGGTCATACCATCAGCCTTTTGAAAGTAGCTGGGTCTATTGTCCTGGGGTCATACCATTAGCCTTTTGAAACTATCTGGTTCTATTGTCCAGGGTACATACCATCAGCCTTTTGAAACTAGCTGGGTCTATTGTCCAGGGGTCATACCATCAGTATTTTGAAACTAGCTGAGTCTATTGTCCAGGGGTCATACCATCAGCCTTTTGAAACTAGCTGGGTCTATTGTCCTGGGCTCATACCATCAGCCGTTTGAAACAAACTGAGTCTATTGTCCAGGGATCATACCATCAGCCTTTTGAAACTAGCTGGGTCTATTGTCCTGGGCTCATACCATCAGCCGTTTGAAACTAGCTGGGTCTATTGTCCTGGGGTCATACCATCAGCCTTTTGAAACTAGCTGGGTCTATTGTCCTGGGGTCATACCATCAGCCTTTTGAAACTAGCTGGGTCTATTGTCCAGGGGTCATACCATCAGCCTTTTGAAAATAGCTGGGTATATTGTCTGGGGGTCATACCATCAGCCTTTTGAAACTATCTGGGTCTATTGTCCAGAGATCATACCATCAGCCTCTTGAAACTATCTGGGTCTATTGTCCTGGGGTCATACCATCAGCCTTTTGAAACTAGCTGGGTCTTTTGTCCAGGGGTCATACCATCAGCGTTTTGAAACTAGCTGAGTCTATTGTCCAGGGATTATACCATTAGCCTTTTGAAACTAGCTGGGTATATTGTGCTGGGGTCTACCATCAGCCGATTGAAACTAGCTGGGTCTATTATCCTGTGGTCATACCATCAGCCTTTTGAAAATAGCTGGATCTATTGTCCATGGATCATACCATCAGCCTTTTGAAACTAGCTGGGTCTATTGTGCTGGGGTCTACCATCAGCCGTTTGAAACTAGCTGGGTCTATTGTCCTGGGGTCATGCCATCAGCCTTTTGAAACTTGCTGGGTCTATTGTCATGGGGTCATACCATCAGCTGTTTGAAACTAGCTGGGTCCATTGTCCTGGGGTTATACCATCAGCCTTTTGAAACTAGCTGGGTCTATTTTCCTATGGTCATACCATCAGCCTTTTGAAAATAGCTGGATCTAATGTCCTGGGGTCATACCCTCAGCCTTTTGAAACTATCTGGGTCTATTGTCCAGGGGTCATACCATCAGCCTTTTGAAACTAGCTGGGTCTATTGTCCTGGGCTCATACCATCAGCCATTTGAAACTAGCTGGGTCTATTGTCCTGGGGTCATACCACCAGCCTTTGAAACTAGCTGGGTCTATTGTGCTGGGGTCTACCATCAGCCTTTTAAAACTAGCTGGGTCTATTGTCTGGGGGTCATACCATCAGCGTTTTGAAACTAGCTGGGTCTATTGTCCTGGAGTCATACCATCAGCCTTTTGAAACTAGCTGGGTCTATTGTCCAGGGGTCATACCATCAGCCTTTTGAAAGTAGCTGGGTCTATTGTCCTGGGGTCATACCATCAGCCTTTTGAAACTAGCTGGGTCTATTTCCAGGGGTCATCCCATCAGTCTTTTGAAAATAGCTGGGTATATTGTCTGGGGGTCATACCATCAGCCTTTTGAAACTATCTGGGTCTATTGTCCTGGGCTCATACCATCAGCCATTTGAAACTAGCTGGGTCTATTGTCCTGGGGTCATACCACCTGCCTTTGAAACTAGCTGGGTCTATTGTGCTGGGGTCTACCATCAGCCTTTTGAAACTAGCTGGGTCTATTGTCTGGGGGTCATACCATCAGCGTTTTGAAACTAGCTGGGTCTATTGTCCTGGAGTCATACCATCAGCCTTTTGAAACTAGCTGGGTCTATTGTCCAGGGGTCATACCATCAGCCTTTTGAAAGTAGCTGGGTCTATTGTCCTGGGGTCATACCATTAGCCTTTTGAAACTATCTGGTTCTATTGTCCAGGGGACATACCATCAGCCTTTTGAAACTAGCTGGGTCTATTGTCCAGGGGTCATACCATCAGCGTTTTGAAACTAGCTGAGTCTATTGTCCTGGGGTCATACATTCAGCCTTTTGAAACTAGCTGGGTCTATTGTGCTGGGGTCATACCATCAGCCTTTTGAAACTAGCTGGGTCTATTGTCCAGGGGTCATACCATCAGTATTTTGAAACTAGCTGAGTCTATTGTCCAGGGGTCATACCATCAGCCTTTTGAAACTAGCTGGGTCTATTGTCCTGGGCTCATACCATCAGCCGTTTGAAACAAACTGAGTCTATTGTCCAGGGATCATACCATCAGCCTTTTGAAACTAGCTGGGTCTATTGTCCTGGGCTCATACCATCAGCCGTTTGAAACTAGCTGGGTCTATTGTCCTGGGGTCATACCATCAGCCTTTTCAAACTAGCTGGGTCTATTGTCCTGGGGTCATACCATCAGCCTTTTGAAACTAGCTGGGTCTATTGTCCAGGGGTCATACCATCAGCCTTTTGAAAATAGCTGGGTATATTGTCTGGGGGTCATACCATCAGCCTTTTGAAACTATCTGGGTCTATTGTCCAGAGATCATACCATCAGCCTCTTGAAACTATCTGGGTCTATTGTCCTGGGGTCATACCATCAGCCTTTTGAAACTAGCTGGGTCTTTTGTCCAGGGGTCATACCATCAGCGTTTTGAAACTAGCTGAGTCTATTGTCCAGGGATTATACCATTAGCCTTTTGAAACTAGCTGGGTATATTGTGCTGGGGTCTACCATCAGCCGATTGAAACTAGCTGGGTCTATTATCCTGTGGTCATACCATCAGCCTTTTGAAAATAGCTGGATCTATTGTCCATGGATCATACCATCAGCCTTTTGAAACTAGCTGGGTCTATTGTGCTGGGGTCTACCATCAGCCGTTTGAAACTAGCTGGGTCTATTGTCCTGGGGTCATGCCATCAGCCTTTTGAAACTTGCTGGGTCTATTGTCATGGGGTCATACCATCAGCTGTTTGAAACTAGCTGGGTCCATTGTCCTGGGGTTATACCATCAGCCTTTTGAAACTAGCTGGGTCTATTTTCCTATGGTCATACCATCAGCCTTTTGAAAATAGCTGGATCTAATGTCCTGGGGTCATACCCTCAGCCTTTTGAAACTATCTGGGTCTATTGTCCAGGGGTCATACCATCAGCCTTTTGAAACTAGCTGGGTCTATTGTCCTGGGCTCATACCATCAGCCATTTGAAACTAGCTGGGTCTATTGTCCTGGGGTCATACCACCAGCCTTTGAAACTAGCTGGGTCTATTGTGCTGGGGTCTACCATCAGCCTTTTAAAACTAGCTGGGTCTATTGTCTGGGGGTCATACCATCAGCGTTTTGAAACTAGCTGGGTCTATTGTCCTGGAGTCATACCATCAGCCTTTTGAAACTAGCTGGGTCTATTGTCCAGGGGTCATACCATCAGCCTTTTGAAAGTAGCTGGGTCTATTGTCCTGGGGTCATACCATCAGCCTTTTGAAACTAGCTGGGTCTATTTCCAGGGGTCATCCCATCAGTCTTTTGAAAATAGCTGGGTATATTGTCTGGGGGTCATACCATCAGCCTTTTGAAACTATCTGGGTCTATTGTCCAGAGATCATACCATCAGCCTCTTGAAACTATCTGGGTCTATTGTCCTGGGGTCATACCATCAGCCTTTTGAAACTAGCTGGGTCTTTTGTCCAGGGGTCATACCATCAGCGTTTTGAAACTAGCTGAGTCTATTGTCCAGGGATCATACCATTAGCCTTTTGAAACTAGCTGGGTATATTGTGCTGGGGTCTACCATCAGCCGATTGAAACTAGCTGGGTCTATTATCCTGTGGTCATACCATCAGCCTTTTGAAAATAGCTGGATCTATTGTACAGGGGTCATACCATCAGCCTTTTGAAACTATCTGGTTCTATTGTCCAGGGGTCATACCATCAGCCTTTTGAAACTAGCTGGGTCTATTGTCCTGGGCTCATACCATCAGCCGTTTGAAACTAGCTGGGTCTATTGTCCTGGGGTCATACCATCAGCCTTTTGAAACTAGCTGGGTCTATTGTCCTGGGGTCATACCATCAGCCTTTTGAAACTAGCTGGGTCTATTGTCCAGGGGTCATCCCATCAGCCTTTTGAAACTAGCTGGGTCTATTGTCCTGGGGTCATACCATCAGCCTTTTGAAACTATCTGGGTCTATTGTCCAGGGGTCATACCATCAGCCTCTTGAAACTATCTGGGTCTATTGTCCTGGGGTCATACCATCAGCATTTTGAAACTAGCTGAGTCTATTGTCCAGGGATCATACCATTAGCCTTTTGAAACTAGCTGGGTCTATTGTGCTGGGGTCTACCATCAGCCGATTGAAACTAGCTGGGTCTATTATCCTGGGGTCATACCATCAGCCTTTTGAAACTAGCAGGGTCTATTGTCCTGGGGTCATACCATCAGCTGTTTGAAACTAGCTGGGTCCATTGTCCTGGGGTCATACCATCAGCCTTTTGAAACTAGCTGGGTCTATTTTCCTGTGGTCATACCATCAGCCTTTTGAAACTATCTGGGTCTATTGCCCAGGGGTCATACCATCAGCCTTTTGAAACTAGCTGGGTCTATTGTCCTGGGCTCATACCATCAGCCATTTGAAACTAGCTGGGTCTATTGTCCTGGGGTCATACCACCTGCCTTTGAAACTAGCTGGGTCTATTGTGCTGGGGTCTACCATCAGCCTTTTGAAACTAGCTGGGTCTATTGTCTGGGGGTCATACCATCAGCGTTTTGAAACTAGCTGGGTCTATTGTCCTGGAGTTATACCATCAGCCTTTTGAAACTAGCTGGGTCTATTGTCCAGGGGTCATACCATCAGCCTTTTGAAAGTAGCTGGGTCTATTGTCCTGGGGTCATACCATTAGCCTTTTGAAACTATCTGGTTCTATTGTCCAGGGGACATACCATCAGCCTTTTGAAACTAGCTGGGTCTATTGTCCAGGGGTCATACCATCAGCGTTTTGAAACTAGCTGAGTCTATTGTCCTGGGGTCATACATTCAGCCTTTTGAAACTAGCTGGGTCTATTGTGCTGGGGTCATACCATCAGCCTTTTGAAACTAGCTGGGTCTATTGTCCAGGGGTCATACCATCAGTATTTTGAAACTAGCTGAGTCTATTGTCCAGGGGTCATACCATCAGCCTTTTGAAACTAGCTGGGTCTATTGTGCTGGGCTCATACCATCAGCCGTTTGAAACAAACTGAGTCTATTGTCCAGGGATCATACCATCAGCCTTTTGAAACTAGCTGGGTCTATTGTCCTGGGGTCATACCATCAGCTGTTTGAAACTAGCTGGGTCCATTGTCCTGGGGTTATACCATCAGCCTTTTGAAACTAGCTGGGTCTATTTTCCTATGGTCATACCATCAGCCTTTTGAAAATAGCTGGATCTAATGTCCTGGGGTCATACCCTCAGCCTTTTGAAACTATCTGGGTCTATTGTCCAGGGGTCATACCATCAGCCTTTTGAAACTAGCTGGGTCTATTGTCCAGGGGTCATACCATCAGCGTTTTGAAACTAGCTGAGTCTATTGTCCTGGGGTCATACATTCAGCCTTTTGAAACTAGCTGGGTCTATTGTGCTGGGGTCATACCATCAGCCTTTTGAAACTAGCTTGGTCTATTGTCCAGGGGTCATACCATCAGTATTTTGAAACTAGCTGAGTCTATTGTCCAGGGGTCATACCATCAGCCTTTTGAAACTAGCTGGGTCTATTGTGCTGGGCTCATACCATCAGCCGTTTGAAACAAACTGAGTCTATTGTCCAGGGATCATACCATCAGCCTTTTGAAACTAGCTGGGTCTATTGTCCTGGGGTCATACCATCAGCTGTTTGAAACTAGCTGGGTCCATTGTCCTGGGGTTATACCATCAGCCTTTTGAAACTAGCTGGGTCTATTTTCCTATGGTCATACCATCAGCCTTTTGAAAATAGCTGGATCTAATGTCCTGGGGTCATACCCTCAGCCTTTTGAAACTATCTGGGTCTATTGTCCAGGGGTCATACCATCAGCCTTTTTAAACTAGCTGGGTCTATTGTCCTGGGCTCATACCATCAGCCATTTGAAACTAGCTGGGTCTATTGTCCTGGGGTCATACCACCAGCCTTTTGAAACTAGCTGGGTCTATTGTCCAGGGGTCATACCATCAGCCTTTTGAAAGTAGCTGGGTCTATTGTCCTGGGGTCATACCATCAGCCTTTTGAAACTAGCTGGGTCTATTTCCAGGGGTCATCCCATCAGTCTTTTGAAAATAGCTGGGTATATTGTCTGGGGGTCATACCATCAGCCTTTTGAAACTAGCTGGGTCTATTGTGCTGGGGTCTACCATCAGCCTTTTAAAACTAGCTGGGTCTATTGTCTGGGGGTCATACCATCAGCGTTTTGAAACTAGCTGGGTCTATTGTCCTGGAGTCATACCATCAGCCTTTTGAAACTAGCTGGGTCTATTGTCCAGGGGTCATACCATCAGCCTTTTGAAAGTAGCTGGGTCTATTGTCCTGGGGTCATACCATCAGCCTTTTGAAACTAGCTGGGTCTATTTCCAGGGGTCATCCCATCAGTCTTTTGAAAATAGCTGGGTATATTGTCTGGGGGTCATACCATCAGCCTTTTGAAACTATCTGGGTCTATTGTCCAGAGATCATACCATCAGCCTCTTGAAACTATCTGGGTCTATTGTCCTGGGGTCATACCATCAGCCTTTTGAAACTAGCTGGGTCTTTTGTCCAGGGGTCATACCATCAGCGTTTTGAAACTAGCTGAGTCTATTGTCCAGGGATCATACCATTAGCCTTTTGAAACTAGCTGGGTATATTGTGCTGGGGTCTACCATCAGCCGATTGAAACTAGCTGGGTCTATTATCCTGTGGTCATACCATCAGCCTTTTGAAAATAGCTGGATCTATTGTACAGGGGTCATACCATCAGCCCTTTGAAACTATCTGGTTCTATTGTCCAGGGGTCATACCATCAGCCTTTTGAAACTAGCTGGGTCCATTGTCCTGGGGTTATACCATCAGCCTTTTGAAACTAGCTGGGTCTATTTTCCTGTGGTCATACCATCAGCCTTTTGAAAATAGCTGGATCTATTGTCCATGGATCATACCATCAGCCTTTTGAAACTAGCTGGGTCTATTGTGCTGGGGTCTACCATCAGCCGTTTGAAACTAGCTGGGTCTATTGTCCTGGGGTCATGCCATCAGCCTTTTGAAACTTGCTGGGTCTATTGTCATGGGGTCATACCATCAGCTGTTTGAAACTATCTGGGTCTATTGTCCAGGGGTCATACCATCAGCCTTTTGAAACTAGCTGGGTCTATTGTCCTGGGCTCATACCATCAGCCATTTGAAACTAGCTGGGTCTATTGTCCTGGGGTCATACCACCAGCCTTTGAAACTAGCTGGGTCTATTGTGCTGGGGTCTACCATCAGCCTTTTAAAACTAGCTGGGTCTATTGTCTGGGGGTCATACCATCAGCGTTTTGAAACTAGCTGGGTCTATTGTCCTGGAGTCATACCATCAGCCTTTTGAAACTAGCTGGGTCTATTGTCCAGGGGTCATACCATCAGCCTTTTGAAAGTAGCTGGGTCTATTGTCCTGGGGTCATACCATCAGCCTTTTGAAACTAGCTGGGTCTATTTCCAGGGGTCATCCCATCAGTCTTTTGAAAATAGCTGGGTATATTGTCTGGGGGTCATACCATCAGCCTTTTGAAACTATCTGGGTCTATTGTCCAGAGATCATACCATCAGCCTCTTGAAACTATCTGGGTCTATTGTCCTGGGGTCATACCATCAGCCTTTTGAAACTAGCTGGGTCTTTTGTCCAGGGGTCATACCATCAGCGTTTTGAAACTAGCTGGGTCTATTGTCCTGGGCTCATACCATCAGCCATTTGAAACTAGCTGGGTCTATTGTCCTGGGGTCATACCACCAGCCTTTGAAACTAGCTGGGTCTATTATCCTGGGGTCATACCATCAGCCTTTTGAAACTAGCAGGGTCTATTGTCCTGGGGTCATACCATCAGCTGTTTGAAACTAGCTGGGTCCATTGTCCTGGGGTCATACCATCAGCCTTTTGAAACTAGCTGGGTCTATTTTCCTGTGGTCATACCATCAGCCTTTTGAAACTATCTGGGTCTATTGCCCAGGGGTCATACCATCAGCCTTTTGAAACTAGCTGGGTCTATTGTCCTGGGCTCATACCATCAGCCATTTGAAACTAGCTGGGTCTATTGTCCTGGGGTCATACCACCTGCCTTTGAAACTAGCTGGGTCTATTGTGCTGGGGTCTACCATCAGCCTTTTGAAACTAGCTGGGTCTATTGTCTGGGGGTCATACCATCAGCGTTTTGAAACTAGCTGGGTCTATTGTCCTGGAGTCATACCATCAGCCTTTTGAAACTAGCTGGGTCTATTGTCCAGGGGTCATACCATCAGCCTTTTGAAAGTAGCTGGGTCTATTGTCCTGGGGTCATACCATTAGCCTTTTGAAACTATCTGGTTCTATTGTCCAGGGGACATACCATCAGCCTTTTGAAACTAGCTGGGTCTATTGTCCAGGGGTCATACCATCAGCGTTTTGAAACTAGCTGAGTCTATTGTCCTGGGGTCATACATTCAGCCTTTTGAAACTAGCTGGGTCTATTGTGCTGGGGTCATACCATCAGCCTTTTGAAACTAGCTGGGTCTATTGTCCAGGGGTCATACCATCAGTATTTTGAAACTAGCTGAGTCTATTGTCCAGGGGTCATACCATCAGCCTTTTGAAACTAGCTGGGTCTATTGTCCTGGGCTCATACCATCAGCCGTTTGAAACAAACTGAGTCTATTGTCCAGGGATCATACCATCAGCCTTTTGAAACTAGCTGGGTCTATTGTCCTGGGCTCATACCATCAGCCGTTTGAAACTAGCTGGGTCTATTGTCCTGGGGTCATACCATCAGCCTTTTGAAACTAGCTGGGTCTATTGTCCTGGGGTCATACCATCAGCCTTTTGAAACTAGCTGGGTCTATTGTCCAGGGGTCATACCATCAGCCTTTTGAAAATAGCTGGGTATATTGTCTGGGGGTCATACCATCAGCCTTTTGAAACTATCTGGGTCTATTGTCCAGAGATCATACCATCAGCCTCTTGAAACTATCTGGGTCTATTGTCCTGGGGTCATACCATCAGCCTTTTGAAACTAGCTGGGTCTTTTGTCCAGGGGTCATACCATCAGCGTTTTGAAACTAGCTGAGTCTATTGTCCAGGGATTATACCATTAGCCTTTTGAAACTAGCTGGGTATATTGTGCTGGGGTCTACCATCAGCCGATTGAAACTAGCTGGGTCTATTATCCTGTGGTCATACCATCAGCCTTTTGAAAATAGCTGGATCTATTGTCCATGGATCATACCATCAGCCTTTTGAAACTAGCTGGGTCTATTGTGCTGGTGTCTACCATCAGCCGTTTGAAACTAGCTGGGTCTATTGTCCTGGGGTCATGCCATCAGCCTTTTGAAACTTGCTGGGTCTATTGTCATGGGGTCATACCATCAGCTGTTTGAAACTAGCTGGGTCCATTGTCCTGGGGTTATACCATCAGCCTTTTGAAACTAGCTGGGTCTATTTTCCTATGGTCATACCATCAGCCTTTTGAAAATAGCTGGATCTAATGTCCTGGGGTCATACCCTCAGCCTTTTGAAACTATCTGGGTCTATTGTCCAGGGGTCATACCATCAGCCTTTTGAAACTAGCTGGGTCTATTGTCCTGGGCTCATACCATCAGCCATTTGAAACTAGCTGGGTCTATTGTCCTGGGGTCATACCACCAGCCTTTGAAACTAGCTGGGTCTATTGTGCTGGGGTCTACCATCAGCCTTTTAAAACTAGCTGGGTCTATTGTCTGGGGGTCATACCATCAGCGTTTTGAAACTAGCTGGGTCTATTGTCCTGGAGTCATACCATCAGCCTTTTGAAACTAGCTGGGTCTATTGTCCAGGGGTCATACCATCAGCCTTTTGAAAGTAGCTGGGTCTATTGTCCTGGGGTCATACCATCAGCCTTTTGAAACTAGCTGGGTCTATTTCCAGGGGTCATCCCATCAGTCTTTTGAAAATAGCTGGGTATATTGTCTGGGGGTCATACCATCAGCCTTTTGAAACTATCTGGGTCTATTGTCCAGAGATCATACCATCAGCCTCTTGAAACTATCTGGGTCTATTGTCCTGGGGTCATACCATCAGCCTTTTGAAACTAGCTGGGTCTTTTGTCCAGGGGTCATACCATCAGCGTTTTGAAACTAGCTGAGTCTATTGTCCAGGGATCATACCATTAGCCTTTTGAAACTAGCTGGGTATATTGTGCTGGGGTCTACCATCAGCCGATTGAAACTAGCTGGGTCTATTATCCTGTGGTCATACCATCAGCCTTTTGAAAATAGCTGGATCTATTGTACAGGGGTCATACCATCAGCCTTTTGAAACTATCTGGTTCTATTGTCCAGGGGTCATACCATCAGCCTTTTGAAACTAGCTGGGTCTATTGTCCTGGGCTCATACCATCAGCCGTTTGAAAGTAGCTGGGTCTATTGTCCTGGGGTCATACCATCAGCCTTTTGAAACTAGCTGGGTCTATTGTCCAGGGGTCATCCCATCAGCCTTTTGAAACTAGCTGGGTCTATTGTCCTGGGGTCATACCATCAGCCTTTTGAAACTATCTGGGTCTATTGTCCAGGGGTCATACCATCAGCCTCTTGAAACTATCTGGGTCTATTGTCCTGGGGTCATACCTTCAGCATTTTGAAACTAGCTGAGTCTATTGTCCAGGGATCATACCATTAGCCTTTTGAAACTAGCTGGGTCTATTGTGCTGGGGTCTACCATCAGCCGATTGAAACTAGCTGGGTCTATTATCCTGGGGTCATACCATCAGCCTTTTGAAACTAGCAGGGTCTATTGTCCTGGGGTCATACCATCAGCTGTTTGAAACTAGCTGGGTCCATTGTCCTGGGGTCATACCATCAGCCTTTTGAAACTAGCTGGGTCTATTTTCCTGTGGTCATACCATCAGCCTTTTGAAACTATCTGGGTCTATTGCCCAGGGGTCATACCATCAGCCTTTTGAAACTAGCTGGGTCTATTGTCCTGGGCTCATACCATCAGCCATTTGAAACTAGCTGGGTCTATTGTCCTGGGGTCATACCACCTGCCTTTGAAACTAGCTGGGTCTATTGTGCTGGGGTCTACCATCAGCCTTTTGAAACTAGCTGGGTCTATTGTCTGGGGGTCATACCATCAGCGTTTTGAAACTAGCTGGGTCTATTGTCCTGGAGTTATACCATCAGCCTTTTGAAACTAGC
Organism: Oncorhynchus mykiss; assembly: GCF_013265735.2. Classification (NCBI taxonomy): domain Eukaryota; kingdom Metazoa; phylum Chordata; class Actinopteri; order Salmoniformes; family Salmonidae; genus Oncorhynchus; species Oncorhynchus mykiss. Next base: position 92,979,142 of record NC_048581.1, on the reverse strand, counting down.
TGGGTCTATTGTCCAGGGGTCATACCATCAGCCTTTTGAAAGTAGCTGGGTCTATTGTCCTGGGGTCATACCATTAGCCTTTTGAAACTATCTGGTTCTATTGTCCAGGGGACATACCATCAGCCTTTTGAAACTAGCTGGGTCTATTGTCCAGGGGTCATACCATCAGCGTTTTGAAACTAGCTGAGTCTATTGTCCTGGGGTCATACATTCAGCCTTTTGAAACTAGCTGGGTCTATTGTGCTGGGGTCATACCATCAGCCTTTTGAAACTAGCTGGGTCTATTGTCCAGGGGTCATACCATCAGTATTTTGAAACTAGCTGAGTCTATTGTCCAGGGGTCATACCATCAGCCTTTTGAAACTAGCTGGGTCTATTGTGCTGGGCTCATACCATCAGCCGTTTGAAACAAACTGAGTCTATTGTCCAGGGATCATACCATCAGCCTTTTGAAACTAGCTGGGTCTATTGTGCTGGGGTCTACCATCAGCCGTTTGAAACTAGCTGGGTCTATTGTCCTGGGGTCATGCCATCAGCCTTTTGAAACTAGCTGGGTCTATTGTCATGGGGTCATACCATCAGCTGTTTGAAACTAGCTGGGTCCATTGTCCTGGGGTTATACCATCAGCCTTTTGAAACTAGCTGGGTCTATTTTCCTGTGGTCATACCATCAGCCTTTTGAAAATAGCTGGATCTAATGTCCTGGGGTCATACCATCAGCCTTTTGAGACTATCTGGTTCTATTGTCCAGGGGTCATACCATCAGCCTTTTGAAACTAGCTGGGTCTATTGTCCTGGGCTCATACCATCAGCCATTTGAAACTAGCTGGGTCTATTGTCCTGGGGTCATACCACCAGCCTTTGAAACTAGCTGGGTCTATTGTCCTGGGGTCATACATTCAGCCTTTTGAAACTAGCTGGGTCTATTGTGCTGGGGTCTACCATCAGCCTTTTGAAACTAGCTGGGTCTATTGTCCAGGGGTCATACCATCAGTATTTTGAAACTAGCTGAGTCTATTGTCCAGGGGTCATACCATCAGCCTTTTGAAACTAGCTGGGTCTATTGTCCTGGGGTCATACCATCAGCTGTTTGAAACTAGCTGGGTCCATTGTCCTGGGGTTATACCATCAGCCTTTTGAAACTAGCTGGGTCTATTTTCCTATGGTCATACCATCAGCCTTTAGAAAATAGCTGGATCTAATGTCCTGGGGTCATACCCTCAGCCTTTTGAAACTATCTGGGTCTATTGTCCAGGGGTCATACCATCAGCCTTTTGAAACTAGCTGGGTCTATTGTCCTGGGCTCATACCATCAGCCATTTGAAACTAGCTGGGTCTATTGTCCTGGGGTCATACCACCAGCCTTTTGAAACTAGCTGGGTCTATTGTCCAGGGGTCATACCATCAGCCTTTTGAAAGTAGCTGGGTCTATTGTCCTGGGGTCATACCATCAGCCTTTTGAAACTAGCTGGGTCTATTTCCAGGGGTCATCCCATCAGTCTTTTGAAAATAGCTGGGTATATTGTCTGGGGGTCATACCATCAGCCTTTTGAAACTAGCTGGGTCTATTGTGCTGGGGTCTACCATCAGCCTTTTGAAACTAGCTGGGTCTATTGTCCTGGGCTCATACCATCAGCCATTTGAAACTAGCTGGGTCTATTGTCCTGGGGTCATACCACCAGCCTTTTGAAACTAGCTGGGTCTATTGTCCAGGGGTCATACCATCAGCCTTTTGAAAGTAGCTGGGTCTATTGTCCTGGGGTCATACCATCAGCCTTTTGAAACTAGCTGGGTCTATTTCCAGGGGTCATCCCATCAGTCTTTTGAAAATAGCTGGGTATATTGTCTGGGGGTCATACCATCAGCCTTTTGAAAGTAGCTGGGTCTATTGTCCTGGGGTCATACCATCAGCCTTTTGAAACTAGCTGGGTCTTTTGTCCAGGGGTCATACCATCAGCGTTTTGAAACTAGCTGAGTCTATTGTCCAGGGATCATACCATTAGCCTTTTGAAACTAGCTGGGTATATTGTGCTGGGGTCTACCATCAGCCGATTGAAACTAGCTGGGTCTATTATCCTGTGGTCATACCATCAGCCTTTTGAAAATAGCTGGATCTATTGTACAGGGGTCATACCATCAGCCTTTTGAAACTATCTGGTTCTATTGTCCAGGGGTCATACCATCAGCCTTTTGAAACTAGCTGGGTCCATTGTCCTGGGGTTATACCATCAGCCTTTTGAAACTAGCTGGGTCTATTTTCCTATGGTCATACCATCAGCCTTTTGAAAATAGCTGGATCTAATGTCCTGGGGTCATACCCTCAGCCTTTTGAAACTATCTGGGTCTATTGTCCAGGGGTCATACCATCAGCCTTTTGAAACTAGCTGGGTCTATTGTCCTGGGCTCATACCATCAGCCATTTGAAACTAGCTGGGTCTATTGTCCTGGGGTCATACCACCAGCCTTTGAAACTAGCTGGGTCTATTGTGCTGGGGTCTACCATCAGCCTTTTAAAACTAGCTGGGTCTATTGTCTGGGGGTCATACCATCAGCGTTTTGAAACTAGCTGGGTCTATTGTCCTGGAGTCATACCATCAGCCTTTTGAAACTAGCTGGGTCTATTGTCCAGGGGTCATACCATCAGCCTTTTGAAAGTAGCTGGGTCTATTGTCCTGGGGTCATACCATCAGCCTTTTGAAACTAGCTGGGTCTATTTCCAGGGGTCATCCCATCAGTCTTTTGAAAATAGCTGGGTATATTGTCTGGGGGTCATACCATCAGCCTTTTGAAACTATCTGGGTCTATTGTCCAGAGATCATACCATCAGCCTCTTGAAACTATCTGGGTCTATTGTCCTGGGGTCATACCATCAGCCTTTTGAAACTAGCTGGGTCTTTTGTCCAGGGGTCATACCATCAGCGTTTTGAAACTAGCTGAGTCTATTGTCCAGGGATCATACCATTAGCCTTTTGAAACTAGCTGGGTATATTGTGCATGGGTCTACCATCAGCCGATTGAAACTAGCTGGGTCTATTATCCTGTGGTCATACCATCAGCCTTTTGAAAATAGCTGGATCTATTGTACAGGGGTCATACCATCAGCCTTTTGAAACTATCTGGTTCTATTGTCCAGGGGTCATACCATCAGCCTTTTGAAACTAGCTGGGTCTATTGTCCTGGGCTCATACCATCAGCCGTTTGAAACTAGCTGGGTCTATTGTCCTGGGGTCATACCATCAGCCTTTTGAAACTAGCTGGGTCTATTGTCCTGGGGTCATACCATCAGCCTTTTGAAACTAGCTGGGTCTATTGTCCAGGGGTCATCCCATCAGCCTTTTGAAACTAGCTGGGTCTATTGTCCTGGGGTCATACCATCAGCCTTTTGAAACTATCTGGGTCTATTGTCCAGGGGTCATACCATCAGCCTCTTGAAACTATCTGGGTCTATTGTCCTGGGGTCATACCATCAGCGTTTTGAAACTAGCTGAGTCTATTGTCCAGGGATCATACCATTAGCCTTTTGAAACTAGCTGGGTCTATTGTGCTGGGGTCTACCATCAGCCGATTGAAACTAGCTGGGTCTATTATCCTGGGGTCATACCATCAGCCTTTTGAAACTAGCAGGGTCTATTGTCCTGGGGTCATACCATCAGCTGTTTGAAACTAGCTGGGTCCATTGTCCTGGGGTCATACCATCAGCCTTTTGAAACTAGCTGGGTCTATTTTCCTGTGGTCATACCATCAGCCTTTTGAAACTATCTGGGTCTATTGCCCAGGGGTCATACCATCAGCCTTTTGAAACTAGCTGGGTCTATTGTCCTGGGCTCATACCATCAGCCATTTGAAACTAGCTGGGTCTATTGTCCTGGGGTCATACCACCTGCCTTTGAAACTAGCTGGGTCTATTGTGCTGGGGTCTACCATCAGCCTTTTGAAACTAGCTGGGTCTATTGTCTGGGGGTCATACCATCAGCGTTTTGAAACTAGCTGGGTCTATTGTCCTGGAGTCATACCATCAGCCTTTTGAAACTAGCTGGGTCTATTGTCCAGGGGTCATACCATCAGCCTTTTGAAAGTAGCTGGGTCTATTGTCCTGGGGTCATACCATTAGCCTTTTGAAACTATCTGGTTCTATTGTCCAGGGGACATACCATCAGCCTTTTGAAACTAGCTGGGTCTATTGTCCTGGGCTCATACCATCAGCCATTTGAAACTAGCTGGGTCTATTGTCCTGGGGTCATACCACCAGCCTTTGAAACTAGCTGGGTCTATTGTGCTGGGGTCTACCATCAGCCTTTTAAAACTAGCTGGGTCTATTGTCTGGGGGTCATACCATCAGCGTTTTGAAACTAGCTGGGTCTATTGTCCTGGAGTCATACCATCAGCCTTTTGAAACTAGCTGGGTCTATTGTCCAGGGGTCATACCATCAGCCTTTTGAAAGTAGCTGGGTCTATTGTCCTGGGGTCATACCATCAGCCTTTTGAAACTAGCTGGGTCTATTTCCAGGGGTCATCCCATCAGTCTTTTGAAAATAGCTGGGTATATTGTCTGGGGGTCATACCATCAGCCTTTTGAAACTATCTGGGTCTATTGTCCAGAGATCATACCATCAGCCTCTTGAAACTATCTTGGTCTATTGTCCTGGGGTCATACCATCAGCCTTTTGAAACTAGCTGGGTCTTTTGTCCAGGGGTCATACCATCAGCGTTTTGAAACTAGCTGAGTCTATTGTCCAGGGATCATACCATTAGCCTTTTGAAACTAGCTGGGTATATTGTGCATGGGTCTACCATCAGCCGATTGAAACTAGCTGGGTCTATTATCCTGTGGTCATACCATCAGCCTTTTGAAAATAGCTGGATCTATTGTACAGGGGTCATACCATCAGCCTTTTGAAACTATCTGGTTCTATTGTCCAGGGGTCATACCATCAGCCTTTTGAAACTAGCTGGGTCTATTGTCCTGGGCTCATACCATCAGCCGTTTGAAACTAGCTGGGTCTATTGTCCTGGGGTCATACCATCAGCCTTTTGAAACTAGCTGGGTCTATTGTCCTGGGGTCATACCATCAGCCTTTTGAAACTAGCTGGGTCTATTGTCCAGGGGTCATCCCATCAGCCTTTTGAAACTAGCTGGGTCTATTGTCCTGGGGTCATACCATCAGCCTTTTGAAACTATCTGGGTCTATTGTCCAGGGGTCATACCATCAGCCTCTTGAAACTATCTGGGTCTATTGTCCTGGGGTCATACCATCAGCGTTTTGAAACTAGCTGAGTCTATTGTCCAGGGATCATACCATTAGCCTTTTGAAACTAGCTGGGTCTATTGTGCTGGGGTCTACCATCAGCCGATTGAAACTAGCTGGGTCTATTATCCTGGGGTCATACCATCAGCCTTTTGAAACTAGCAGGGTCTATTGTCCTGGGGTCATACCATCAGCTGTTTGAAACTAGCTGGGTCCATTGTCCTGGGGTCATACCATCAGCCTTTTGAAACTAGCTGGGTCTATTTTCCTGTGGTCATACCATCAGCCTTTTGAAACTATCTGGGTCTATTGCCCAGGGGTCATACCATCAGCCTTTTGAAACTAGCTGGGTCTATTGTCCTGGGCTCATACCATCAGCCATTTGAAACTAGCTGGGTCTATTGTCCTGGGGTCATACCACCTGCCTTTGAAACTAGCTGGGTCTATTGTGCTGGGGTCTACCATCAGCCTTTTGAAACTAGCTGGGTCTATTGTCTGGGGGTCATACCATCAGCGTTTTGAAACTAGCTGGGTCTATTGTCCTGGAGTCATACCATCAGCCTTTTGAAACTAGCTGGGTCTATTGTCCAGGGGTCATACCATCAGCCTTTTGAAAGTAGCTGGGTCTATTGTCCTGGGGTCATACCATTAGCCTTTTGAAACTATCTGGTTCTATTGTCCAGGGGACATACCATCAGCCTTTTGAAACTAGCTGGGTCTATTGTCCAGGGGTCATACCATCAGCGTTTTGAAACTAGCTGAGTCTATTGTCCTGGGGTCATACATTCAGCCTTTTGAAACTAGCTGGGTCTATTGTGCTGGGGTCATACCATCAGCCTTTTGAAACTAGCTGGGTCTATTGTCCAGGGGTCATACCATCAGTATTTTGAAACTAGCTGAGTCTATTGTCCAGGGGTCATACCATCAGCCTTTTGAAACTAGCTGGGTCTATTGTCCTGGGCTCATACCATCAGCCGTTTGAAACAAACTGAGTCTATTGTCCAGGGATCATACCTTCAGCCTTTTGAAACTAGCTGGGTCTATTGTGCTGGGGTCTACCATCAGCCGTTTGAAACTAGCTGGGTCTATTGTCCTGGGGTCATGCCATCAGCCTTTTGAAACTAGCTGGGTCTATTGTCATGGGGTCATACCATCAGCTGTTTGAAACTAGCTGGGTCCATTGTCCTGGGGTTATACCATCAGCCTTTTGAAACTAGCTGGGTCTATTTTCCTGTGGTCATACCATCAGCCTTTTGAAAATAGCTGGATCTAATGTCCTGGGGTCATACCATCAGCCTTTTGAAACTATCTGGGTCTATTGTCCAGGGGTCATACCATCAGCCTTTTGAAACTAGCTGGGTCTATTGTCCTGGGCTCATACCATCAGCCATTTGAAACTAGCTGGGTCTATTGTCCTGGGGTCATACCACCAGCCTTTGAAACTAGCTGGGTCTATTGTCCTGGGGTCATACATTCAGCCTTTTGAAACTAGCTGGGTCTATTGTGCTGCGGTCTACCATCAGCCTTTTGAAACTAGCTGGGTCTATTGTCCAGGGGTCATACCATCAGTATTTTGAAACTAGCTGAGTCTATTGTCCAGGGGTCATACCATCAGCCTTTTGAAACTAGCTGGGTCTATAGTCCTGGGCTCATACCATCAGCTGTTTGAAACTAGCTGGGTCCATTGTCCTGGGGTTATACCATCAGCCTTTTGAAACTAGCTGGGTCTATTTTCCTGTGGTCATACCATCAGCCTTTTGAAAATAGCTGGATCTAATGTCCTGGGGTCATACCATCAGCCTTTTGAAACTATCTGGGTCTATTGTCCAGGGGTCATACTATCAGCCTTTTGAAACAATCTGGGTCTATTGTCCTGGGCTCATACCATCAGCCATTTGAAACTAGCTGGGTCTATTGTCCTGGGGTCATACCACCAGCCTTTGAAACTAGCTGGGTCTATTGTGCTGGGGTCTACCATCAGCCTTTTGAAACTAGCTGGGTCTATTGTCTGGGGGTCATACCATCAGCGTTTTGAAACTAGCTGGGTCTATTGTCCTGGAGTCATACCATCAGCCTTTTGAAACTAGCTGGGTCTATTGTCCAGGGGTCATACCATCAGCCTTTTGAAAGTAGCTGGGTCTATTGTCCTGGGGTCATACCATCAGCCTTTTGAATCTAGCTGGGTCTATTTCCAGGGGTCATCCCATCAGTCTTTTGAAACTAGCTGGGTCTATTGTCCTGGGGTCATACCATCAGCCTTTTGAAACTATCTGGGTCTATTGTCCAGAGATCATACCATCAGCCTATTGAAACTATCTGGGTCTATTGTCCTGGGGTCATACCATCAGCCTTTTGAAACTAGCTGGGTCTTTTGTCCAGGGGTCATACCATCAGCGTTTTGAAACTAGCTGAGTCTATTGTCCAGGGATCATACCATTAGCCTTTTGAAACTAGCTGGGTATATTGTGCTGGGGTCTACCATCAGCCGATTGAAACTAGCTGGGTCTATTATCCTGTGGTCATACCATCAGCCTTTTGAAAATAGCTGGATCTATTGTACAGGGGTCATACCATCAGCCTTTTGAAACTATCTGGTTCTATTGTCCAGGGGTCATTCCATCAGCCTTTTGAAACTAGCTGGGTCTATTGTCCTGGGCTCATACCATCAGCCGTTTGAAACTAGCTGGGTCTATTGTCCTGGGGTCATACCATCAGCCTTTTGAAACTAGCTGGGTCTATTGTCCTGGGGTCATACCATCAGCCTTTGTAAACTAGCTGGGTCTATTTCCAGGGGTCATCCCATCAGCCTTTTGAAACTAGCTGGGTCTATTGTCCTGGGGTCATACCATCAGCCTTTTGAAACTATCTGGGTCTATTGTCCAGGGGTCATACCATCAGCCTCTTGAAACTATCTGGGTCTATTGTCCTGGGGTCATACCATCAGCCTTTTGAAACTAGCTGGGTCTTTTGTCCAGGGGTCATACCATCAGCGTTTTGAAACTAGCTGAGTCTATTGTCCAGGGATCATACCATTAGCCTTTTGAAACTAGCTGGGTCTATTGTGCTGGGGTGTACCATCAGCCGATTGAAACTAGCTGGGTCTATTATCCTGGGGTCATACCATCAGCCTTTTGAAACTTGCAGGGTCTATTGTCCTGGGGTCATACCATCAGCTGTTTGAAGCCAGCTGGGTCCATTGTCCTTGGGGTCATACCATCAGCCTTTGTAAACTAGCTGGGTCTATTTCCAGGGGTCATCCCATCAGCCTTTTGAAACTAGCTGGGTCTATTGTCCTGGGGTCATACCATCAGCCTTTTGAAACTATCTGGGTCTATTGTCCAGGGGTCATACCATCAGCCTCTTGAAACTATCTGGGTCTATTGTCCTGGGGTCATACCATCAGCCTTTTGAAACTAGCTGGGTCTATTGTGCTGGGGTCTACCATCAGCCGATTGAAACTAGCTGGGTCTATTATCCTGGGGTCATACCATCAGCCTTTTGAAACTTGCAGGGTCTATTGTCCTGGGGTCATACCATCAGCTGTTTGAAGCCAGCTGGGTCCATTGTCCTGGGGTTATACCATCAGCCTTTTGAAACTAGCTGGGTCTTTGTCCAGGGGTCAGACCATCAGCCTTTTGAAAGTAGCTGGGTCTATTGTCCAGGGGTCATACCATCAGCCTTTTGAAACTATCTGGTTCTATTGTCCAGGGGTCATACCATCAGCCGTTTGAAACTAGCTGGGTCTATTGTCCTGGGGTCATACCATCAGCCTTTTGAAACTAGCTGGGTCTATTGTCCTGGGGTCATACCATCAGCCTTTTGAAGCTAGCTGGGTCTATTGTCCAGGGGTCATACCATCAGCGTTTTGAAACTAGCTGGGTCTATTGTCCTGTGGTCATACCATCAGCCTTTTGAAAATAGCTGGATCTATTGTCCTGGGGTCATACCATCAGCCTTTAAAACTATATTGGTCTATTGTCCAGGGGTCATACCATCAGCCTTTTGAAACTAGCTGGGTCTATTGTCCAGGGGTCATACCATCAGCGTTTTGAAACTAGCTGGGTCTATTGTGCTGGGGTCTACCATCAGCGTTTTGAAACTAGCTGGGTCTATTGTGCTGGGGTCTACCATCAGCCTTTTGAAACTAGCTGGGTCTATTGTCCAGGGGTCATACCATCAGTATTTTGAAACTAGCTGAGTCTATTGTCCAGGGGTCATACCATCAGCCTTTTGAAACTAGCTGGGTCTATTGTCCTGGGGTCATTACATCAGCCGTTTGAAACTAGCTGGGTCTATTGTCCTGGGGTCATACCATCAGCCTTTTGAAACAAGATGGGTCTATTGTCCTGGGGTCATACCATCAGCCTTTTGAAACTAGCTGGGTCTTTTGTCCTGGGGTCATACCATCAGCCTTTTAAAACTAGCTGGGTCTATTGTCCAGGGGTCATACCATCAGCCTTTTGAAACTAGCTGGGTCTATTGTCCAGGGGTCATACCATCTACCTTTTGAAACTAGCTGGGTCTATTGTCCTAGGGTCATACCATCAGCCTTTTGAAACAAGATGGGTCTATTGTCCAGGGGTCATACCATCAGCCTTTTGAAACTAGCTGGTTCTATTGTCCTGGGGTCACACCATCAGCCTTTTGAAACAAGTTGGGTCTATTGTCCTGGGGTCATACCATCAGCCTTTTGAAACTAACTGGGTCTTTTGTCCTGGGGTCATACCATCAGCCTTTTGAAACTAGCTGGGTCTATTGTCCAGGGGTCATACCATCAGCCTTTTGAAACTAGCTGGGTCTATTGTCCTGGGGTCATACCATCAGCATTTTGAAACTAGCCGGGTCTATTGTCCTGGGGTCATACCATCAGCCTTTTGAAACTAGCTTGATCTATTGTCCTGGGGTCATACCATCAGCCTTTTGAAACAATATGGGTCTATTGTCCAGGGGTCATATCATCAGCCTTTTGAAACTAGCAGGGTCTATTTTCCAGGGGTCATACCATCAGCCTTTTGAAACTAGCTGGGTCTATTGTCCTGGGGTAATACCATCAGCCTTTTGAAACTACCTGGGTCTATTGTCCAGGGGTCATGCCATCAGCCTTTTGAAACTAGCTTGGCCTATTGTCCTGGGGTTATACCATCAGCCGTTTGAAATTAGCTGGGTCTATTGTCCTAGGGTCATACCATCAGCCTTTTGAAACTAGCTGGGTCTATTGTCCAGGGGTCATACCATCAGCATTATCAAACTAGCTGGGTCTGTTGTCCTGGGGTCATACCATCAGCCTTTTGAAACTAGCTGGGTCTATTGTCCTAGGGTCATACCATCAGCCTTTTGAAACTAGCTGGGTCTATTGTCCAGGGGACATACCATTAGCCTTTTGAAACTAGCTGGGTCTATTGTCCTGGGGTCATACCATCAGCCTTTTGAAACTAGCTGGGTCTATTGTCCTGGGGTCATACCTTCAGCCTTTTGAAACTAGCTGGATCTATTGTCCTGGGGTCATACCATCAGCCTTTTGAAACAAGATAGGTCTATTGTCCAGGGGTCATACCATCAGCCTTTTGAAACTAGCTGGGTCTATTTTCCTGGGGTCATTCCATCAGCCTTTTGAAACTAGCCGGGTCTATTGTCCTGGGGTCATACCATCAGCCTTTTGAAACTAGCTTGATCTATTGTCCTGGGGTCATACCATCAGCCTTTTGAAACAAGATGGGTCTATTGTCCAGGGGTCATATCATCAGCCTTTTGAAACTAGCAGGGTCTATTTTCCAGGGGTCATACTATCAGCCTTTTGAAACTAGCTGGGTCTATTGTCCTGGGGTCATACCATCAGCCTTTTGAAACTACCTGGGTCTATTGTCCAGGGGTCATGCCATCAGCCTTTTGAAACTAGCTTGGCCTATTGTCCTGGGGTCATAACATCAGCCGTTTGAAATTAGCTGGGTCTATTGTCCTAGGGTCATACCATCAGCCTTTTGAAACTAGCTGGGTCTATTGTCCAGGGATCATACCATCAGCATTATCAAACTAGCTGGGTCTGTTGTCCTGGGGTCATACCATCAGACTTTTGAAACTAGCTGGGTCTATTGTCCTAGGGTCATACCATCAGCCTTTTGAAACTAGCTGGGTCTATTGTCCAGAGGACATACCATTAGCCTTTTGAAACTAGCTGGGTCTATTGTCCTGGGGTCATACCATCAGCCTTTTGAAACTAGCTGGGTCTATTGTCCTGGGGTCATACCTTCAGCCTTTTGAAACTAGCTGGATCTATTGTCCTGGGGTCATACCATCAGCCTTTTGAAACAAGATAGGTCTATTGTCCAGGGGTCATACCATCAGCCTTTTGAAACTAGCTGGGTCTATTTTCCTGGGGTCATTCCATCAGCCTTTTGAAACTAGCTGGGTCTATTGTCCTGGGGTCATACCATCAGCCTTTTGAAACTAGCTGGGTCTATTGTCCTGGGGTCATACCTTCAGCCTTTTGAAACTAGCTGGATCTATTGTCCTGGGGTCATACCATCAGCCTTTTGAAACAAGATAGGTCTATTGTCCAGGGGTCATACCATCAGCCTTTTGAAACTAGCTGGGTCTATTTTCCTGGGGTCATTCCATCAGCCTTTTGAAACTAGCTGGGTCTATTGTCCTGGGGTCATACCATCAGCCTTTTGAAACTAGCTGGATCTATTGTCCTGGGGTCATGCCACCAGCCTTTTGAAACTAGCTGGATCTATTGTCCTGGGGTCATACCATCAGCCTTTTGAAACTAGCTGGGTCTATTGTCCAGGGGTCATACCTTCAGCCTTTTGAAACTAGCTGGATCTATTGTCCTGGGGTCATACCATCAGCCTTTTGAAACAAGATAGGTCTATTGTCCAGGGGTCATACCATCAGCCTTTTGAAACTAGCTGGGTCTATTTTCCTGGGGTCATTCCATCAGCCTTTTGAAACTAGCTGGGTCTATTGTCCTGGGGTCATACCATCAGCCTTTTGAAACTAGCTGGATCTATTGTCCTGGGGTCATGCCATCAGCCTTTTGAAACTAGCTGGGACTATTGTCCTGGGGTCATACCATCAGCCTTTTGAAACTAGCTGGATCTATTGTCCTGGGGTCATACCATCAGCCTTTTGAAAGTAGCTCGGTCTATAGTTCTGGGGTAATACCATCAGCCTTTTGAAACTACCTGGGTCTTTTTTCCAGGGGTCATGCCATCAGCCTTTTGAAACTAGCTGGGCCTATTGTCATGGGGTCATACCATCAGGCTTTTGAAACTTGCTCGGTCTATTGTCCTGGGGTCATACAATCAGCCTTTTGAAACTAGCTGGTTCTATTGTCCTGGGGTCATACCATCAGCCTTTTGAAACAAGATGGGTCTATTGTCCTGGTGTCATACCATCAGCCTTTTGAAACTAGCTGGGTCTATTGTCCTGGGGTCATACCATCAGCCTTTTGAAACTAGCTGGGTCTATTGTCATGGGGTCATACCACCAGCCTTTTGAAACTAGCTGGTTCTATTGTCCTGGGGTCATACCATCAGCCTTTTGAAACAAGATGGGTCTATTGTCCTGGGGTCATACCATCAGCCTTTTGAAACTAGCTGGGTCTATTGTCCAGGGGTCATACCATCAGCCTTTTGAAACTAGCTGGGTCTATTGTCCAGGGGTCATACCATCTACCTTTTGAAACTAGCTGGGTCTATTGTCCTAGGGTCATACCATCAGCCTTTTGAAACAAGATGGGTCTATTGTCCAGGGGTCATACCATCAGCCTTTTGAAACTAGCTGGTTCTATTGTCCTGGGGTCACACCATCAGCCTTTTGAAACAAGATGGGTCTATTGTCCAGGGGTCATACCATCAGCCTTTTGAAACTAACTGGGTCTTTTGTCAAGGGGTAATACCATCAGCCTTTTGAAACTAGCTGGGTCTATTGTCCAGGGGTCATACCATCAGCCTTTTGAAACTAGCTGGGTCTATTGTCCAGGGGTCATACCATCTGCCTTTTGAAACTAGCTGGGTCTATTGTCCTAGGGTCATACCATCAGCCTTTTGAAACAAGATGGGTCTATTGTGCAGTGGTCATACCATCAGCCTTTTGAAACTAGCTGGGTCTATTGTCCAGGGGTGATACAATCAGCCTTTTGAAACTAGCTGGGTCTATTGTCCTGCGGTCATACCATCAGCCTTTTGAAACTAGCTGGGTCTATTGTCCTGGGGTAATACCATCAGCCTTTTGAAACTACCTGGGTCTATTGTCCAGGGGTCATGCCATCAGCCTTTTGAAACTAGCTGGGCCTATTGTCCTGGGGTCATACCATCAGCCTTTTGAAACTTGCTCGTTCTATTGTCCAGGGGTCATACAATCAGCCTTTTGAAACTAGCTGGTTCTTTTGTCCTGGGGTCATACCATAAGCCTTTTGAAACAAGATGGGTCTATTGTCCTGGGGTCATACCATCAGCCTTTTGAAACTAGCTGGGTCTTTTGTCCTGGGGTCATACCATCAGCCTTTTGAAACAAGCTGGGTCTATTGTCCAGGGGTCATACCATCAGCCTTTTGAAAGTAGCTGCGTCTATTGTCCAGGGGTCATAACATCAGCCTTTTGAAACTAGCTGGGTCTATTGTCCTAGGGTCATACCATTAGCCTTTTGAAACTAGCAAAGTCTATTGTCCAGGGGTCATACCATCAGCATTACCAAATTAGCTGGGTCTGTTGTCCTGGGGTCATACCATCAGCCTTTTGAAACTAGCTGGGTCTATTGTCCTAGGGTCATACCATCAGCATTTTGAAACTAGCTGGGTCTATTGTCCAGGGGTCATACCATCAGCCTTTTGAAACTAGCTGGGTCTATTGTCCTGGGGTCATACCATCAGCCTTTTGAAACTAGCTGGGTCTATTGTCCAGGGGTCATACCATCAGCCTTTTGAAACTAGCTGGGTCTGTTGTCCTGGGGTCATACCATCAGCCTTTTGAAACTAGCTCGGGCTATTGTCCATGGGTCATACTATTAGCCTTTTGAAACTAGCTGGGTCTATTGTCCTGGGGTCATACCATCAGCCTTTTGAAACTAGCTGGGCCAATTGTCATGGGGTCATAACATCAGCCTTTTGAAACAAGATGGGTCTATTGTCCTGGGGTCATACCATCAGCCTTTTGAAACTAGCTGGGTATATTGTCCTGGGGTCATACCATCAGCATTACCAAACTAGCTGGGTCTATTGTCCTGGGGTCATACCATCAGCATTACCAAACTAAATGGGTATGTTGTCCTGGGGTCATACCATCAGCCTTTTGAAACTAGCTGGGTCTATTGTCCTGGGGTCATACCATCAGCATTACCAAACTAAATGGGTATGTTGTCCTGGAGTCATACCATCAGCCTTTTGAAACTAGCTGGGTCTTTTGTCCTGGGGTCATACCATCAGCCTTTTGAAACTAACTGGGTCTATTGTCCAGGGGTCATACCATCAGCCTTTTGAAACTAGCTGCGTCTATTGTCCAGGGGTCATACCATCAGCCTTTTGAAACTAGCAAAGTCTATTGTCCAGGGGTCATACCATCAGCATTACCAAACTAGCTGGGTCTGTTGTCCTGGGGTCATACCATCAGCCTTTTGAAACTAGCTGGGTCTATTGTCCTAGGGTCATACCATCAGCCTTTTGAAACTAGCTGGGTCTATTGTCCAGGGGTCTACCATCAGCCTTTTGAAATTAGCTGGGTCTATTGTCCTGGGGTCATACCATCAGCCTTTTGAAACTAGCTGGGTCTATTGTCCAGGGGTCATACCATCAGCCTTTTGAAACTAGCTGGGTCTATTGTCCTGGGGTCATACCATCAGCCTTTTGAAACTAGCTCGGTCTATTGTCCATGGGTCATACTATTAGCCTTTTGAAACTAGCTGGGTCTATTGTCCTGGGGTCATACCATCAGCCTTTTGAAACTAGCTGTGTCTATTGTCCTGGGGTAATACCATCAGCTTTTTGAAACTACCTGGGTCTTTTTTCCAGGGGTCATGCCATCAGCCTTTTGAAACTAGCTGGGCCAATTGTAATGGGGTCATACCATCAGCCTTTTGAAACTAGCTGGGTCTATTGTCCTGGGGTCATACCATCAGCATTACCAAACTAAATGGGTATGTTGTCCTGGGGTAATACCATCAGTCTTTTGAAACTACCTGGGTCTTTTTTCCAGGGGTCATCCCATCAGCCTTTTGAAACTAGCTGGGCCAATTGTCATTGGGTCATAACATCAGCCTTTTGAAACAAGATGGGTCTATTGTCCTGGGGTCATACCATCAGCCTTTTGAAACTAGCTGGGTATATTGTCCTGGGGTCATACCATCAGCATTACCAAACTAGCTGGGTCTATTGTCCTGGGGTCATACCATCAGCATTACCAAACTAAATGGGTATGTTGTCCTGGGGTCATACCATCAGCCTTTTGAAACTAGCTGGGTCTATTGTCCTGGGGTCATACCATCAGCATTACCAAACTAAATGGGTATGTTGTCCTGGAGTCATACCATCAGCCTTTTGAAACTAGCTGGGTCTTTTGTCCTGGGGTCATACCATCAGCCTTTTGAAACTAACTGGGTCTATTGTCCAGGGGTCATACCATCAGCCTTTTGAAACTAGCTGCGTCTATTGTCCAGGGGTCATAACATCAGCCTTTTGAAACTAGCTGGGTCTATTGTCCTAGGGTCATACCATCAGCCTTTTGAAACTAGCAAAGTCTATTGTCCAGGGGTCATACCATCAGCATTACCAAACTAGCTGGGTCTGTTGTCCTGGGGTCATACCATCAGCCTTTTGAAACTAGCTGGGTCTATTGTCCTAGGGTCATACCATCAGCCTTTTGAAACTAGCTGGGTCTATTGTCCAGGGGTCTACCATCAGCCTTTTGAAATTAGCTGGGTCTATTGTCCTGGGGTCATACCATCAGCCTTTTGAAACTAGCTGGGTCTATTGTCCAGGGGTCATACCATCAGCCTTTTGAAACTAGCTGGGTCTATTGTCCTGGGGTCATACCATCAGCCTTTTGAAACTAGCTCGGTCTATTGTCCATGGGTCATACTATTAGCCTTTTGAAACTAGCTGGGTCTATTGTCCTGGGGTCATACCATCAGCCTTTTGAAACTAGCTGTGTCTATTGTCCTGGGGTAATACCATCAGCTTTTTGAAACTACCTGGGTCTTTTTTCCAGGGGTCATGCCATCAGCCTTTTGAAACTAGCTGGGCCAATTGTAATGGGGTCATACCATCAGCCTTTTGAAACAAGATGGGTCTATTGTCCTGGGGTCATACCATCAGCCTTTTGAAACTAGCTGGGTCTATTGTCCTGGGGTCATACCATCAGCATTACCAAACTAAATGGGTATGTTGTCCTGGGGTCATACCATCAGCCTTTTGAAACAAGCTGGGTCTATTGTCCTAGGGTCATACCATCAGCCTTTTGAAACTAGCTGCATCTATTGTCCAGGGGTCATACCATCAGCCTTTTGAAACTAGCTGGGTCTATTTTCCAGGGGTCATACCATCAGCCTTTTGAAACTAGCTGGGTCTATTGTCCAGGGGTCATACCATCAGTATTTTGAAACTAGCTGGGTCTATTGTCCAGGGGTCATACCATGAGCCTTTTGAAACTAGCAGAGTCTATTGTCCAGGGGTCATACCATCAGCCTTTTGAAACTAGCTGGGTCTATTGTCCTGGGGTCATACCATCAGCCTTTTGAAATTAGCTCGTTCTATTGTCCATGGGTCATACTATTAGCCTTTTGAAACTAGCTGGGCCTATTGTCATGGGGTCATACCATCAGCCTTTTGAAACTTGCTCGGTCTATTGTCCAGGGGTCATACCATCAGCCTTTTGAAACTAGCTGGGTCTATTGTCCAGGGGTCATACCATCAGCATTACCAAACTAAATGGGTCTGTTGTCCTGGGGTCATACCATCAGCCTTTTGAAACTAGCTGGGTCTATTGTCCTAGGGTCATACCATCAGCCTTTTGAAACTAGCTGGGTCTATTGTCCTGGGGTCATACCATCAGCCTTTTGAAACTAGCTGGGTCTATTGTCCAGGGGTCATACCATCAGCCTTTTGAAACTAGCTGGGTCTATTGTCCTGGGGTCATACCATCAGCCTTTTGAAACTAGCTGGGTCTATTGTCCTGGGGTCATACCATCAGCCTTTTGAAACTAGCTGGGTCTATTGTCCAGGGGTCATACCATCAGCCTCTTGAAACTAGCTGGGTCTATTGTCCTGGGGTCATACCATCAGCCTTTTGAAACTAGCTGGGTCTATTGTCCAGGGGTCATACCATCAACCTTTTGAAACTAGCTGGGTCTGTTGTCCTGGGGTCATACCATCAGCCTTTTGAAACTAGCTCGGGCTATTGTCCATGGGTCATACTATTAGCCTTTTGAAACTAGCTGGGTCTATTGTCCTGGGGTCATACCATCAGCCTTTTGAAACTAGCTGGGTCTATTGTCCTGGGGTAATACCATCAGTCTTTTGAAACTACCTGGGTCTTTTTTCCAGGGGTCATGCCATCAGCCTTTTGAAACTAGCTGGGCCAATTGTCATGGGGTCATAACATCAGCCTTTTGAAACAAGATGGGTCTATTGTCCTGGGGTCATACCATCAGCATTACCAAACTAGCTGGGTCTATTGTCCTGGGGTCATACCATCAGCATTACCAAACTAAATGGGTATGTTGTCCTGGGGTCATACCATCAGCCTTTTGAAACTAGCTGGGTCTATTGTCCTGGGGTCATACCATCAACATTACCAAACTAAATGGGTATGTTGTCCTGGGGTCATACCATCAGCCTTTTGAAACTAGCTGGGTCTTTTGTCCTGGGGTCATACCATCAGCCTTTTGAAACTAGCTGGGTCTATTGTCCAGGGGTCATACCATCAGCCTTTTGAAACTAGCTGCGTCTATTGTCCAGGGGTCATAACATCAGCCTTTTGAAACTAGCTGGGTCTATTGTCCTAGGGTCATACCATCAGCCTTTTGAAACTAGCAAAGTCTATTGTCCAGGGGTCATACCATCAGCATTACCAAACTAGCTGGGTCTGTTGTCCTGGGGTCATACCATCAGCCTTTTGAAACTAGCTGGGTCTATTGTCCTAGGGTCATACCATCAGCCTTTTGAAACTAGCTGGGTCTATTGTCCAGGGGTCTACCATCAGCCTTTTGAAATTAGCTGGGTCTATTGTCCTGGGGTCATACCATCAGCCTTTTGAAACTAGCTGGGTCTATTGTCCAGGGGTCATACCATCAGCCTTTTGAAACTAGCTGGGTCTATTGTCCTGGGGTCATACCATCAGCCTTTTGAAACTAGCTCGGTCTATTGTCCATGGGTCATACTATTAGCCTTTTGAAACTAGCTGGGTCTATTGTCCTGGGGTCATACCATCAGCCTTTTGAAACAAGATGGGTCTATTGTCCTGGGCTCATACCATCAGCCTTTTGAAACTAGCTGGGTCTATTGTCCAGGGGTCTACCATCAGCCTTTTGAAATTAGCTGGGTCTATTGTCCTGGGGTCATACCATCAGCCTTTTGAAACTAGCTGGGTCTATTGTCCAGGGGTCTACCATCAGCCTTTTGAAATTAGCTGGGTCTATTTTCCTGTGGTCATACCATCAGCCTTTTGAAACTAGCTGGGTCTATTGTCCAGGGGTCATACCATCAGCCTTTTGAAACTAGCTGGGTCTATTGTCCTGGGGTCATACCATCAGCCTTTTGAAACTAGCTCGGTCTATTGTCCATGGGTCATACTATTAGCCTTTTGAAACTAGCTGGGTCTATTGTCCTGGGGTCATACCATCAGCCTTTTGAAACAAGATGGGTCTATTGTCCTGGGGTCATACCATCAGCCTTTTGAAACTAGCTGGGTCTATTGTCCTGGGGTCATACCATCAGCATTACCAAACTAAATGGGTATGTTGTCCTGGGGTCATACCATCAGCCTTTTGAAACAAGCTGGGTCTATTGTCCTAGGGTCATACCATCAGCCTTTTGAAACTAGCTGCGTCTATTGTCCAGGGGTCATACCATCAGCCTTTTGAAACTAGCTGGGTCTATTTTCCAGGGGTCATACCATCAGCCTTTTGAAACTAGCTGGGTCTATTGTCCAGGGGTCATACCATCAGTATTTTGAAACTAGCTGGGTCTATTGTCCAGGGGTCATACCATGAGCCTTTTGAAACTAGCAGAGTCTATTGTCCAGGGGTCATACCATCAGCCTTTTGAAACTAGCAGAGGCTATTGTCCAGGGGTCATACCATCAGCCTTTTGAAACTAGCTGGGTCTATTGTCCAGGGGTCATACCATCAGTATTTTGAAACTAGCTGGGTCTATTGTCCAGGGTCATACCATCAGTATTTTGAAACTAGCTGGGTCTATTGTCCAGGGGTCATACCATCAGCCTTTTGAAACTAGCTGGGTCTATTGTCCAGGGGTCATACCATCAGCATTACCAAACTAAATGGGTCTGTTGTCCTGGGGTCATACCATCAGCCTTTTGAAACTAGCTGGGTCTATTGTCCTAGGGTCATACCATCAGCCTTTTGAAACTAGCTGGGTCTATTGTCCTGGGGTCATACCATCAGCCTTTTGAAACTAGCTGGGTCTATTGTCCAGGGGTCATTACCATCAGCCTTTTGAAACTAGCTGGGTCTATTGTCCTGGGGTCATACCATCAGCCTTTTGAAACTAGCTGGGTCTATTGTCCAGGGGTCATACCATCAGCCTCTTGAAACTAGCTGGGTCTATTGTCCTAGGGTCATACCATCAGCCTTTTGAAACTAGCTGGGTCTATTGTCCAGGGGTCATACCATCAGCCTTTTGAAACTAGCTGGGCCTATTGTCATGGGGTCATACCATCAGCCTTTTGAAACTTGCTCGGTCTATTGTCCAGGGGTCATACAATCAGCCTTTTGAAACTAGCTGGTTCTTTTGTCCTGGGGTCATACCATCAGCCTTTTGAAACAAGATGGGTCTATTGTCCAGGGGTCATACCATCAGCTTTTGAAACTAGCTGGGTCTATTGTACTGGGGTCATACGATCAGCCTTTTGAAACTACCTGGGTCTATTGTCCAGGGGTCATGCCATCAGCCTTTTGAAACTAGCTGGGCCTATTGTCCTGGGGTCATACCATCAGCCTTTTGAAACTTGCTCAGTCTATTGTCCCTAACCCTAACCCTAGCTCCTAACCCTAACCCTAACCCTAACCCTAGCTCCTAACGCTAACCCTAACCCTAGCTCCTAACCCTAATCCTAAACCTTTCCCTAACCCTAACTCCAAGCTCCTAACCCTAACATTATAACTAACCCTAGCTCCTTGCTCCTAACCCTAACCCTACCTCCTAACCCTAGCTCCTAACCCTAACCCTAGCTCCTAACCCTAGCTCCTAGCTCCTAAATCCTGAACGAGTTAATCCTGTTTGTTCAAGCTTGTTGGCGCGACACCACTACACTATCTCCCATCCTTTCTCCTGTTCTCTCTTCACTATCTCCCAGCCTCTCTCCTGCTCTCAATTCACTATCTCCCATCCTCTCTCCTGCTCTCTCTTCACTAACCCTAGCTCCTATCCCTAATCCTAACCTTAACCCTAGCTCCTAGCTCCTAACCCTAACCCTAGCTCCTAACCCTAACCCTCATCCAGTAGCCCAGTTAAGAATAGCAGGGTTGGAATCTAACCAAGGGTGGTCGCTAAAACATAGACAGATCAAGGAGCGAAGTTGGATCAAAAAATTGGGTACTTGTAATCCCACAGGTCTTAATGAAAAGTATTAGAGACCCTAACCCTCCCAACCTTGATCTGAACATTAAACCTGAACCATCCTAATCCCAGTTTACCCTAACCTTAACGTGAGCAATCTCACTCCAAACCCTAGCCAAGTATCACATTCCTAATCTTAACCACAATCTTAACCTTAAATCTATTTCAATCCCTAACCCCTAAACCCCAAACTTCGGCCCCAATACCGAACCTAATTTCAACCCCAGCCTCAAATTTAGGTCTAATTTGGACCCCAAGCCTAACCCCTTGGCTCACCCTAACTATAACCCTAACCCTAACCCTGACCTTAACCTCACCCTTAACCGCAGCAATCCCCACCCCAGCTCTAACCTTAACCCCGATCCTAAATTTAACCTCAGCCCTGACAATAACCGCAGATCTAATCCGGACCCTAAACATAATCCTAATTTTAACCCCACCTTAAGCCCTAATCCCAGGGCAATTTTCTCCTAACCCTAACCCTAACTCTAACCCTAACCCTAACCTTAACCCTATAAGCCTAAACCTAATCCTAAAACCTAATTTTAATTTTGACTATAACCCTGACCCTAACCCTGACCTTAACCTCACCCTTAACTGCAGCAAACACCACCCTAGCTCTAACCTTAACCCCAATCCTGAATTTAACCTCAGCCCTGACAATAACCTCAGATCTAATCCTGACCCTGAACATAATCCTGAGTTTAACCCCACCCCAAACTCTAATCCCTAATCCTGAACCTTGACCTAGATTCTGACTTGAATTCGAACCCAATCCTTTAAAACTAACCCTAACCCTAACCCCTTGGACTCAAAACGTGGACATTAAGGAATCCCTTCAGGCCTAATAGAGATTAACCAGCCTAACCCTAAACCGGATTCTTAAACTTGAACTCGGGCTCCATAAAGAGGCATCCTGAAGAGCCTGGGAGTTAGGGAGCAGGTGTCGATGCATTGCCTGGGGGTTTATCCTCTTGGAGGAAAAGGTTAATTCCATTTGCTTTCCTTCCGGTATGAACCATAAACCCCTGCTCTTGGGGAATACCTCCTAATTTCCCGTAGAACAATTGTGTATCCTTAGGAGCAATAGAATTAGAGAACAGGCGCCCGTGTATTTGGTCCTCTTGAAGGGCATTTTCTCCTAAACCTAACCCTTGATCCTTACCCTAACCCTAATCCTAACCTTAACTCTAACTCCTTACCCTAAAACTAACTCTAATTCCTAACCCTAGCTCCTAACCCCATCCTCTCTCCAGCTCTCTCTCTCTCTCTTCACTATCTCCCATCCTCTCTCCTGCTCTCTCTCTCTCTCTCTCTCTCTTCACTATCTCCCATCCTCTCTCCTGCTCTCTCTCTATCTCTCTCTCTCTCTTCCCTATCTCCCACCCTCTCTCCAGCTCTCTCTTCACTATCTCCCAGCCTCTCTCCTCCTCTCTCTCTCTCCACTATCTCCCATCCTCTCTCCTGCTCTCTCTCTCTCTTCACTATCTCCCATCCTCTCTCCTGCTCTCTCTCTCTCTCTCTTCCCTATCTCCCACCCTCTCTCCTGCTCTCTCATCACTATCTCCCATCCTCTCACCATATTGCTGTCCAGTGTACTGCCTAACCCTAACCCTAACCCTACCCTAGCTCCTAACCCTAACCCTAACCCTAACCCTAACCCTAACCCTAATCCTAGCTCCTAACCCTAACCCTAGCTCCTAACGCTAGCTCCTAAATCCTGAACGAGTTAATCCTGTTTGTTCAAGCGCGACACCACTACACAATCTCCCATCCTCTCTCCAGCTCTCTCTTCACTATCTCCCACCCTCTCTCCTGCTCTCTCTTCACTATCTCCCATCCTCTCACCATATTGCTGTCCAGTGTACTGCCTAACCCTAACCCTAACCCTACCCTAGCTCCTAACCCTAACCCTAACCCTAACCCTAGCTCCTAACCCTAACCCTAGATCCTAACCCTAATCCTAACCCTAACCCTAATCCTAACCCTAACTCTAGCTCCTAACCCTAACCCTAGCTCCTAACCCTAACCCTAGCTCCTAACCCTAATCCTAACCCTAACCCTAATCCTAACTCCTAGCACCTAACCCTAACATTATAACTAAAACCAGCTCCTTGCTCCTAACCCTAACCCTAACCCTAGCTCCTAACCCTAGCTCCAAACCCTAACCCTAGCTCCTAACCCTAGCTCCTAACCCTAACCCTAGCTCCTAACCCTTGCTCCTAACCCTAACCCTAACCCTAGCTCCTAACCCTAGCTCCTAACCCTAACCCTAGCTCCTAACGCTAACCCTAACCCTAGCTCCTAAATCCTGAACGAGTTAATCCTGTTTGTTCAAGCTTGTTGACGCGACACCACTACACTATCTCCCATCCTCTCTCCTGCTCTCTCTTCACTATCTCCCAGCCTCTCTCCTGCTCTCTCTCTCTCTCTCTCATGGGTTAGGGTTAGGCTTGTTGGCGCGACACCACTACATGGGTTAGGGTTATCCTCTCTCCTGTTCTCTCTTCACTATCTCCCACCCTATCTCCTGCTCTCTCTTCACTATCTCCCATCCTCTCTCCAGCTCTCTCTTCCCTATCTCCCACCCTCTCTCCTGCTCTCTCTTCACTATCTCCCATCCTCTCACCATATTGCTGTCCAGTGTACTGCCTAACCCTAACCCTAACCCTAGCTCCTAACCCTAACCCTAACCCTAGCTCCTAACCCTAACCCTAGCTCCTAACCCTAATCCTAACCCTAACCCTAACCCTAACTCCTAGCTCCTAACCCTAACATTATAACTAACACTAGCTCCTTGCTCCTAACCCTAACCCTAACCCTAGCTCCTAACCCTAGCTCCAAACCCTAACCCTAGCTCCTAACCCTAGCTCCTAACCCTAACCCTAGCTCCTAACCCTTGCTCCTAACCCTAACCCTAGCTCCTAACCCTAGCTCCTAACCCTAACCCTAGCTCCTAACGCTAGCTCCTAAATCCTGAACGAGTTAATCCTGTTTGTTCAAGCTTGTTGGCGCGACACCACTACACTATCTCCCATCCTCTCTCCTGCTCTCTCTTCACTATCTCCCAGCCTCTCTCCTGCTCTCTCTTCACTATA